>NC_133968.1:419990-645814 GCF_031877795.1 Strix aluco
TCACACGATCCCCCAAATCCAGAATAAAAAGGGAAGAAAATAAAAAAATCCAGAGGACCGGGGGGATGCGACAACACAGACAAAATTCAGAATAAAGGGGGGAAAAAACCCCCCAACCCCTCACATCCAGAATAGAAGGGGCAAAAATACTCCAAAATCCAGAAGGGGGCTGATGACCCAAAATTCAAAAGAGGGGAGAACCCCCCCAAAATTCCACAGAAAAGAGAAAACCGACCCCAAAATCCAGAGGAGAAGGGGACCCCCCCCAAAATCCAGAGGAGAAGGGAAACCCCCCCCAAAATCCAGAGGAGAAGGGAACCCCCCCCAATATCCAGAGAAGGGAAACCCCCCCAAAATCCAGAGGAGAAGGGGACCCCCCCAAAATCCAGAGAAGGGAACCCCCCCCCAATATCCAGAGAAGGGAAACCCCCCCAAAATCCAGAGGAGAAGGGGACCCCCCCAAAATCCAGAGGAGAAAGGAAAACCCCCCCCCAATATCCAGAGGAGAAGGGAAACCCCCCCAAAATCCAGAGAAGGGAAACCCCCCCCCAAAATCCAGAGGAGAAGGGAAACCCCCCCCCAATATCCAGAGGAGAAGGGGACCCCCCCCAAAATCCAGAGGAGAAGGGAAACCCCCCCCCAATATCCAGAGGAGAAGGGGACCCCCCCAAAATCCAGAGGAGAAGGGAAACCCCCCCCCAATATCCAGAGGAGAAGGGGACCCCCCCCCAATATCCAGAGGAGAAGGGGACCCCCCTCAAAATCCAGAGGAGAAGGGAAACCCCCCCCCAAAATCCAGAGGAGAAGGGGACCCCCCCCGGCCGGGGCCAGGTCACTCACCTCGTCGAAGCCCATCTTGTCGGGGACCTTGGGGGGCACCCAGATGTGGGGCGACGGCTCCGCCGGCGGGTGCTTCACTGCGGGGGGACGAGGGAGAAACCCGGCTGGCGCGGATCCTGCCGGAGCCTCCCGGGGGGGCCCCAAGGGGGACCCGTGTGTGTCCCCCCCCCGCCACCCCGTCCCCCCACCCCCTGGCGCTCACCCATGATCTCCAGCTGGACGTGCAGGAAGCTCTCGGCCTCGTCCTGCAGGGTGCTGTGCGACCGCAGCGGCACCGGCAGGAACCCGAACACCTCCCGGTTACAGACGAACATCTGCACTTCTGAAATTAAGCCGGAGTTAAACCAGGCGGGAGTTAAACCAGGCGGGAGTTTAGCTGGGCGGGAGTTAAACTTAATGCCGGGCTGAAGTCAACACCGGGCTAAAGCTGGAGTAAGTGAAGTGGAACTGAAGTTAAGCAGGGCTGAAGTTAAAGTTAAGTCAGGCTGAAGTTAACACCGGGCTGAAGTTAAAGTTAGGCCAGGCTGAAGTTAACACCAGGCTGAAGTTAAAGTTAAGCCAGGTTGAAGTTAAAGTTAAGCCAGGCTGAAGTTAACACCGGGCTGAAGTCAACACCGGCCTGAAGTTGAAGTAAAATTAAGCAAAGCTGGCTAAGCAGGGCTGAAGTTAAAGTTAAGCCAGGCTGAAGTTAACACCAGGCTGAAGTTAAAATTAACGCCAAGCTGAAGTCAACACTGGCCTGAAGTTCAAGTAAATTAAGTGGGGCTGAAGTTAAGCAGAGCTGAAGTTAAAGTTAAACCAGGCTGAAATTAACACCAAGCTGAAATTAACACCAAGCTGAAGTTAACACCGGGCTGAAGTTAAAGTTAAGCCAGGCTGAAGTTAAAGTTAAGCCAGGTTGAAGTTAACGCTCAGCTGAAGTCAACGCTGGCCTGAAGTTGAAGTAAAATTAAGCAAAGCTGGCTAAGCAGGGCTGAAGTTAAAGTTAAGCCAGGCTGAAGTTAACACCAGGCTGAAGTTAAAATTAACGCCAAGCTGAAGTCAACACTGGCCTGAAGTTCAAGTAAATTAAGTGGGGCTGAAGTTAAGCAGAGCTGAAGTTAAAGTTAAACCAGGCTGAAATTAACACCAAGCTGAAGTTAACACCGGGCTGAAGTTAAAGTTAAGCCAGGCTGAAGTTAAAGTTAAGCCAGGTTGAAGTTAACGCTCAGCTGAAGTCAACGCTGGCCTGAAGTTGAAGTAAAATTAAGCAAAGCTGGCTAAGCAGGGCTGAAGTTAAAGTTAAGCCAGGCTGAAGTTAACACCAGGCTGAAGTTAAAATTAACGCCAAGCTGAAGTCAACACTGGCCTGAAGTTTAAGTAAATTAAGTGGGGCTGAAGTTAAGCAGAGCTGAAGTTAAAGTTAAACCAGGCTGAAATTAACACCAAGCTGAAGTTAACACCGGGCTGAAGTTAAAGTTAAGCCAGGTTGAAGTTAACGCTCAGCTGAAGTCAACGCTGGCCTGAAGTTGAAGTAAAATTAAGCAAAGCTGGCTAAGCAGGACTGAAGTTAAAGTTAAGCCAGGCTGAAGTTAACACCAGGCTGAAGTTAAAGTTAAGCCAGGCTGAAGTTAACACCAGGCTGAAGTTAAAGTTAAGCCAGGCTGAAGTTAACACCAGGCTGAAGTTAAAGTTAAGCCAGGCTGAAGTTAACACCAGGCTGAAGTTAAAGTTAAGCCAGGCTGAAGTTAACACCAGGCTGAAGTTAAAGTTAAGCCAGACTGAAGTTAACACCAGGCTGAAGTTAAAATTAACGCCAGGCCTAAGTCAACGCTGGCCTGAAGTTGAAGTAAATTAAGCTGGGCTAAAATTAAGCAAGGTTGAAGTTAAAGCTAAGCGGGGCTGAAATGAATCTGAGGGTGAAGTTAAGGTTAAGCAAGCCTAAAGCTAACGATAACACCAGCCTAAAGCCATAAAGCCAACGTCCACACCAGCCCGAACATCACGGTTAACGCCAGCCCAAAGCCAAAGCCAGCACCGCCTAAGGTAAAGCCAACGCCAGCCCGAAGCTGACGCCAGCCTAAAGCGGAACCCCCGGCAGCCTCACCCGCCTGGCGGCAGGAGAAGGCGAAGACGATGATGTCGTCGAAGGCCCAGGTGTAGTCGGGGTGCGGCGGGTAGAAGGCGAGCGCGCGCGAGGCCGCCTTGCGCAGGTCCAGCAGCAGCGTCGAGTGCACCATGGGCACCGCGAAGCAGCCCCGGCGCTCCCGCTTCCGCACCGGCAGGTAGGCCGGCGTCCGCCTGTAGTAACCCTGCAGGGGCAGGGACCGCCTGGGTGCCCGGGACGGGGGGGAAACGGCACCCAAGGGACCCAGCACCCAGGGGATACAGCACCCAGGGGATACAGGACCTGGCACCCAAGGGACCCAGCACCCAGGGGATACAGCACCCAGGGGATACAGCACCCAGGGGACCCAGGAGACCTGGCACCCAGGGGACACAGCACCCAAGGGACCCATGGGACCTGGCACCCAGGGGATACAGGACCTGGCACCCAAGGGACCCGACACCCAGGGGATACAGCACCCAGGGGATACAGCACCCAGGGGATACAGGACCTGGCACCCAAGGGACCTGACACCCAGGGGATACAGCACCCAGGGGATACAGCACCCAGGGGACCCATGGGACCTGGCACCCAGGGGCACAGCACCAAGGGACCCATGGGACCTGGCACCCAAGCAACCCACGGGACCTGGCACCCAGGGGACACAGCACCCAAGGGACCCATGGGACCTGGCACCCAGGGGATACAGGACCTGGCACCCAAGGGACCCGACACCCAGGGGATACAGCACCCAGGGGATACAGGACCTGGCACCCAAGGGACCCGACACCCAGGGGATACAGCACCCAGGGGATACAGCACCCAGGGGGACCCATGGGACCTGGCACCCAGGGGCACAGCACCCAAGGGACCCATGGGACCTGGCACCCAAGCAACCCACGGGACCTGGCACCCAGGGGACACAGCACCCAAGGGACCCATGGGACCTGGCACCCAGGGGATACAGGACCTGGCACCCAAGGGACCCGACACCCAGGGGATACAGCACCCAGGGGATACAGGACCTGGCACCCAAGGGACCCGACACCCAGGGGATACAGCACCCAGGGGATACAGCACCCAGGGGACCCATGGGACCTGGCACCCAGGGGCACAGCACCCAAGGGACCCATGGGACCTGGCACCCAAGCAACCCACGGGACCTGGCACCCAGGGGACACAGCACCCAAGGGACCCATGGGACCTGGCACCCAGGGGATACAGGACCTGGCACCCAAGGGACCCGACACCCAGGGGATACAGCACCCAGGGGATACAGGACCTGGCACCCAAGGGACCCGACACCCAGGGGATACAGCACCCAGGGGACCCATGGGACCTGGCACCCAGGGGCACAGCACCCAAGGGACCCATGGGACCTGGCACCCAAGCAACCCACGGGACCTGGCACCCAGGGGACACAGCACCCAAGGGACCCATGGGACCCGGCACCCAAGGAAGACCTGGCACCCTGGGGACTCAGCATCTGGAGGATCCAGCACCCAAAGGACCCACAGGACCTGGCACCCAGGGAATACAGCACCCAGGGAACCCAGCACCCAGGAGATACAGCACCCAGGAGATACAGGACCTGGCACCCAAGGGATCCGACACCCAGGGGACCCATGGGACCTGGCACCCAGGGGACATAGCACCCAAGGGACCCATGGGACCTGGCACCCATGGGACCCAGCACCCAAGGAAGACCTGGCACCCAAGGGACCTGACACCCTGGGGACTCAGCACCTGGAGGATCCAGCACCCAAAGGACCCACAGGACCTGGCACCCAGGGGATACAGCACCCAGGGAACCCAGCACCCAGGGGATACAGCACCCAGGGGACCCACAGGACCCAGCACCCAGGGGACCCACAGGACCCAGTACCCAAGGGAGACCTGGCACCCAAGGGACCCAGCACCCAGGGGATCTGGAGAATCTGGCACCCAGGGGACCCAGCACCTGGCGGCCCCAGCACCCACAGGACGCAGCACCCATGGCACCCAGAGGCCGCAGCACCCATGGCACCCATAGCACCCAGCACCCCGTCCCTCACCTGCGCCGTCATCCCGCACCAGAAGTTGGAGTAGGCGGCGCGCGAGTCCAGCATGGGCGCCACCACCGTCCTGTTCTCCGCCATCAGCAGCCCCAGCGTGTCGGGGTTGGTCAGGACGTTGTCGGCGTCCAGGAACTGCTCGACGGCACCCAGACCCTGTCAGCGTCCCCCCGAGATGGCGCCCGTGGCCCCCCCGGCTCCGTGGGACCCCCCCGGCTCCGTGGGACCCCCCCGTACCAGCAGGTAGTCGGCCCAGCTGGCGCGCGCCGAGTCCAGCGCCGCCTGACGCAGCTTCATCACGTGCTCGTAGCGGGAGGGGGACCAGTGCTTGGGGCCCTCCTCGTCGGGGTACGACCTGGGGGGGGGCCATGCTGTCACCCTGACCCCCCCCTGCACCCACAGGGTTCCCCCTGAATAAGGGTGCCCATGGGGATACCCGCCCCCCCCCCGCCCCCGCCTCCAAATGTGGGCACCTGCAGTCTGTGGGGACACTGCTTGGGGCGGGGACCCCTGACCCACGGGGACCCCCCCAAAACCAGCCACCCCCAGCCCATGGGGCTCCTCCTGAACACGGGCACCCACAGGGACCCCCCCAAAACCTCGGCACTCGCAGCCCATGGGGCTCCCCCAAACTTGGGTGCTCACGGTCCACAGGGACCCCTCCCCGAACCAGGGACCCCCAGCCCATGGGGACCCCCCAAAATCAGACACCCACAACCCACGGGGACCCCCCCAAAACCAGCTACCCCAGCCCACGGGGCTCCCCCCAGACTTGGGTCCCCACAGGGACCCCCCAAAACCAGATACCCCCAGTCCACGGAGACCCTCGGCCCACAGGGACCCCCCCAAAACCAGCCACCCGCAGCCCACGGGGCTCCCCCTGAACACAGGCACCCACAGGGCTCCCCCCAAACTTGGGTGCCCACAGCCCACAGGGACCCCCCCAAAACCAGACACCCCCAGTCCACGGAGACCCTCAGCCCACAGGGACCCCCCCCAAGCCTGAGCACCTGCAGCCCACGGGGACCCCCCAAAAACCAGCCGCCCGCAGCCCACGGGGCTCCCCCTGAATACGGGCACCCACAGGGACCCCCCCCCGCCCACGGGTGCCCCCCCCTCACCGCGGCTCCTCCATGGGCCGCCACTCCACGCGGTGGTAGAGCCCCCGCACCCGCAGCAGCCACTCCCGCAGCAGCGCCGTCGTGTTGTCCACGCTGTGATCCACCGCCACCCTGCGTGGGGACCCGCCGTGAGTCCCGCGCCCCCCGCGCCCCCCCTCCGCGCCCCCCCCCGCGCCCGCCGCCCACCACAGCGCCGTCCGCTCCTTGGGGTGCCGCAGCCGCTCCAGCGCGCCCAGCGCCGCGGGCAGCGCGTGCGCCGCGTTCCGCGCCAGCAGCGCCACCGTCACGCGTGGGGGCAGCAGCGGCGACTCGGGGCTCCAGCGCTCCTCGGGGAAGTACGGGAGCACCGGGCCCGGCCCCGCCGCCACCAGCAGCAGCAGCAGCGGCGGCCACGGCCCCGCCGCCATCCTGGGCCGCCCGCGGCTCCGCCCCCCGCCCGGAGCCCGCTAAGGCCGGGACCGCGCTCCGGCCCCGCCCCCGGGCCGGCCCCTCCCTGCCCCACCGCCCTCTCCCTCCTCTTCCTCTGCCCCGTGTCTGGCCCCCCTCTCCCTCCTCTTCCTCTCCCCCCACCCCATCTCCCTTCCCCTCCTTCCTCCTGCCCCATCTCCCCCCCTCCAGCTCCTCTCATCCTCCATTCCAGCTCCCCCCCGCCCCATCTCCCTCTCCCCATCTCTCCCCCTGCCCCACCTCTCCCCCACCCCATCTCCCTCTCCCCAATCTCCTCCCCCATCCCATCTCCCTCCCCTCTACCCCATCTCCCCCCACCCCATCTCCCTCTCCCCCATCTCTCCCCCTGCCCCCTCCCCTCTCCCCTCCAGCTCCTCCTGCCCCATCTCCCTCCCCTCGCCCCCATTTCTCTCTCCTGCCCTTCCCTCCTCCATTCCAGCTCCTCCCTGCCCCATCTCCCTTTCCCTCTCCCCCATCTCCGTCCCCTGCCCCACCTCCCCCCCACCCCATCTCCCTCTCCCCAATCTCCTCCCCCCATCCCATCTCCCCCACCCCATTTCTCCCTCCTGCCCTTCCCTCCTCCATTCCAGCTCCTCCCTGCCCCATCTCCCTCTCCCCCATCTCTCCTCCTGCCCCCTCCCCTCTCCCCTCCAACCCCCCCCCCGCCCCATCTCCCTCTCCCCCTCCCCTCTCCCCTCCAACCCCCCCCGCCCCATCTCCCTCTCCCCCATCTCTCCTCCTGCCCCCTCCCCTCTCCCCTCCAACCCCCCCCCCCCTCTCCCCTCCAACCCCCCCCCCCCTCTCCCCATCTCCCTCTCCCCCTCCTCTCCCCCCGCCCTTTGTGCCCCCCCAGCACACTCCACACACGTGTCGGCCATTTCCAATCGCTCGGTTCTTCACTGGACACTCGGGGATCCCCCCTCCGGCCCCGCATCCCCCTGCCCCCCGCGGGGGGGGGTCACCCCGGGGGGGCCCCGGCGGCTCCTCAGCCCATCTCCTCGTAGAGCAGCTCCTGGGCGGGCAGGGGGGAGCCGCTGGCGCCGCGGAGGTTGGGTCTGTCCCGGCACGAGGCCTCGGCCAGCGCTGGAAGGGAACAGGGGTCACCCCGAACCCCGCCTCCGCCTTCCCAATTCCACTTACAAAGTTCAAAATTTCACGCTTTCGGGTACTTTTACATTCAAAATGTTGTTTTCAAGTATCTTCACCTTCAAAATTTCACACTTTCGAGGATCTTTACCTTCAAAATGTTACTTTCAAATACATTCCCTTCAAAATGTCAAGTATCTTTACCTTTGAAATGTTACTTTCAAGTATTTTACCTTCAAAATTCTACTTTCAAGTATCTTTACCTTCAAAATTTCACACTTCCATTTATCTTTACCTACAGAGGGTTCCTTTCAAGTATTTTTACTTTCAAAATTTCAAGTTTGTTTACCTTTGTAATGTTACCTCCTAGCATTTTACCTTCAAAATGTCAACTATTTTTGCCTTCAAAATGTTATTTTACCTTCAAAACATCCAGCATCTTTACCTTCGAAATGTTACTTCCAAGTATTTTTACCTTCAAAATTCTACTTTCAAGTATCTTCACCTTCAAAATTTCACACTTTCAATTATCTCTACCTTCAAAATGTTACTTTCAAATATTTTGCTTTCAAAATTTCGAGTATTTTTACCTTTGAAATGTGATTTTTATCTTTACTTTCAAAATGTTTTGAGTATTTTTACCTTTGAAATGTTATTTTTGAGTATTTTTACTTTCAAAATGTTGCTTTCAAGTATTTTACCCTCAAAATTGTACTTTCAGGTATTTTTACCTTCAAAACCTCACACTTCTGATATCTTTACCCTTGAAATGTGATTTTTGAGTATCTTTACCCTTGAAATGTGATTTTTGAGTATCTTTACCCTTGAAATGTGATTTTTGAGTATCTTTACTTTCAAAATGTTGCTTTCAAGTATTTTACCCTCAAAATTGTACTTTCAAGTATCTTTACCTTCAAACCCTCACACCTTTGAGTATCTTTACCTTCAAAATGTTACTTTCAGGTACTTCTACCTTCAAAATTCTACTTCCCAGTACAAGTTTCAAGTCAAATTCTCACAATTTGACTTTCAAGCGAACACCATGGCCCCGGCTCAGCCTGGTTTTACCCTGATTTCACGCTTGGCCGATGGAAAACCACCAACAGCTTTAGAAATACGTGAAATGCCACTGCTGCCCGTCCCCCCCCCGGGCATCCGAAGAGGGTTTAAGCCGCTGGCGGCCGCGCAGCCCCCGCGTCACCCGGCCCATAAAAGCTGCCCTGTTCGGCGCAGCCCGCCCGTGACATCACGCCTGTAAAATGAGATGATTTTTCCCCCGGCTTTGGCCAGCGGGAGGTTTAGAGGTTCCAGCCAGCGAGGGGGGGAGGGAAAGAAAACTGGCAGGAAGAAAATCATTCGGCCTTGGGATTCTGGAACAGACCGAGGGCAACATCTGGAAAGAAACTTGAATGTACAAACATGGAAATCGCTGTTTAACGGCTCAAAAAAACCCCCAGAATCTGCAGAAACGCGGCAGCGACGACTTGGCGACTGGAAATATTTTGACGGGGGATGCTCGGGCCTGGGGCTCGCGGCCCCCTCACCTTTGCCGACCGCCTGCTGCAGCACAGCCAGGACCGTTTCTTCGTAAATATTTTCCAGGTTGATGATGCCGCTGAAGTCGGCGAACACGAAGCTCTCGTACCGCGGCAGCTCCTGCCCGGGGAGGGGAGAGCGGGGCAGCGTCAGCCAGGAGGGGGAGGAGTGATGGGAATTGGGTGAGACTCCCCAAAAATCGGGCAGAGCCAGAGCAGCGCCCTCAGATCCCAGAGGAGCCCGTTCTCCTCATCCCCCCCAAACACCCCCGGGATGTGCTACGAGGGACTCGATCCAGGCAGCGCTCTGGCACGGCGAAGGGGAAGACGCTTAAAAAAAAAAAAAAAAAGGAATAAAATAAAAATAAAAAGGAGAATGTTCTGGGAAACAGCTACAGGACGGTCACACCCACGACGGCATGAAACAGAACATGACTTCTGTCTGTTTGGAGGAGGTTTCCGGGATGCCGCCTCGGAGAGGGCTGTGGTTTGGCAGCTGGCGCCGCCGGCGCTTGGATTGAAAAGCTCTTTTCTGTGGAGAGACAGTTCCCGAGCGCCAGAAACGCGGCGAGACGGGAAAGCTGCAGAGGGAAGGAGTCGCTGCTTCTCGCTGAACTAAAACCCGCTTGTTTGAGCCCGTTCCCCCGCAGCCGGGTCCCCCCCTCCAGAGCCCGTCGCGGGCTCGACCGTACCAGTTTACACCCGGCCTCCAAATGCTTCAGCAGGAACGGAAGAAAAATTCGGAGCAGCCACTCCTGAGCGAACCGCTCCCGGGCGGAGCTGCTGTCGTAATCAAACTTCTGCAATTCAGTTCAAGAGAGGATCAATCCCTTTGCCCCGACCTCACGGCGCGCGAGCGACGCAGCCAAGTGACGCGACGGAGAAAAAAAACCAAAACAAAACACCCAAACTGTGTCTAAATAAACCCACAAAAGGCAAGAGAGAGGACCCCGCGCCTCACCTTCAGCACCCGCTCTTTGACTTTCCCCAGCATCTGGGGGAGCTGGCGGCGGGCGGCCGCCCGGCCGAGGTGCTGCTGCGAGAGCTGCTGGAAGGTGTGGGTGCAATTCTGCATCAGCTGCAAGAGAAACAACCCGAGTTCGCTCCCCACCTCGCCCCCGGCACCAGCGTTTTCCTCCTCCCTGAGCCAACTTGGTTTTAAACAAAGAAAAAAAAAAAATTGTTTTCAGGCCTTTGGCTTCCTGCTTTTTGGGTAGCCCAAGGAGAAAATGGGGAGCGGGAGGCCCAGCCGGCAGCGTCGGCCCCTCCCCGAGCGTCACCACAGACCTGCTGCATCAGGTCCTGAGCGCCGAGGACCAGGCTGGTCACGCCGCGGAAGCCGAACCGCTCCTCCAGCCCTCGCAGGCTCTCTCGGTACAGGTCGGCCTCCTCGTAGCACGGGCGCATGGCGTCGGGCTGCCACGGCGTCGTCCCCAGCGCCAGGAGCTACGTCAGGGCAGTGGCGTGTCACCGGGGCTTCCTCGGCCGCGTCCTGCGGCCACCCGGCTCCGTGTCCCCGCTCCCGCCGGGTCCTCGGGACGGCAGCACGTGCCGAGGGAGCAAAAGGCGCCCGCCGCCCCCGCCCCGGCGGCCCAGAGACGCTCGGCGCCGACTGACGCTCAGCCCTTGCGCCGGGGTTCGACGCCGATTCACACTGAGACGCCTCAGGAGTCGCTCCCACCCCCCCCAACGGTGAGAGCAGCCGCCCCGCTGCCGCGTTACCTCCTTCTGCAGGACGGCGACGGGCGAGCTCCGGGCGAGCGCCACCATCTCCTCGGCCCTCCGGGCAAAGAGCGAGCGAACGGCCTCGACGCCGGCGCCGAGGGGACGCAGGAGCTCCTCCAGCGCACGGGCCAGGTCAGGCTCCACGCCCCGGGCGCAGCACGACTCTGCCGGGCTCCGCACCACCGCTGCCGGCACCGAAACCCCGCGGGTCACCGCACACACCGTGCCACAGCGGCTCCGCGCCGGCCCGGGGCGCAGCCTCACGCCAGCGGGGCCCGGATTTGCGTTAAAAACACCACCTGAGCTCTCCCACCCCCAAACCCGCTTTACTGCGCCCAAATTCACCGCAGGTTCCCGACCCAATGCGATTCCAGACCAGCACTTCACAAAACCCTGCGACAACGGGCGGACAAATTTCACGGATTTGTCCAGTTGGTTTTTTCTTTGAACCTGCGTATTTTTTGCCTTTTATCCCCCCGTCGGCCCGACCTTGGAGTTCACTGGCTATCTGCTCCTTCAGGGTCAGCATCTGATCCACGTCGGGGCGAATCTTCTTCTCCAGCTCAATCCGTAGTTTTTCCTTCTCCTCCTGAAAACCTTCAAATTCGCTGGAGATTTCATCAAGGACCAGGGTGTAAACCTCCTGGAGAAACTGAGTGGCCAACAAAGTGGGCAAACCAGAGAGAGGAAGAAGAAAGGAGAGGCGAGAGGCACAACTTTTGGAAGTGTTACCATTTCCCGGCCTCACCACCAAACAAAAACCCACCTCCCATCCACGTCACGCTCCTAAAATTGTGACTTATCCAGCTTCACTTCACCCAACCCAAACATCAAGGAGTTCATTCCTCCCTCTCCGTTATAACCGTCCCGTCGCTGCCAACACACAGAACCAGCTGCACCGCTCCCTATTTTTCATGACTTAGCAGCAAGTCAGCACTTCCTTGGGCACAGAACGGGCCTTTTTTGTCAAATTTTTCTTAATTTGAGAAGTTTCCGCCCTCTGAGCGTGCCGGTGTGTGTCCTGACTTCCCGGCGCGACACCCGGGCGCTCACCTGGAGCCAGCGCCGCTGCCGGCTCCGCTCCGACCCTCCGAAGCTCGGGAGCACCTGGGAGCGCAGCACCGGCACCAAATCCTCCATCAACACGTTTCCCAGGATCTGAAACCCCAACGCGAGTGGCTGAAATCACCTCGGAGTGACAACCTCACCGGGAAGGCTCCGGCCTCGGAGGCTTCACCGACCTCAGGTTCCGACCCCAGGAGAAGATCCTCCGCCCCGTAGCGGCCTCTCTCTTGCCGGTAAAACCGCACGGCCGCCAGGAACGCCTCCGCTTCCAGAGAATCCCTCCTCCGGAGCTCTGAGGACAAAGGACGAGTCAACCCCGGTCAGTGTGACACCCACACACAGAGCGATTCCCACCAAACCCCGTGGAATCCCAGAATCATCTCGGTTGGAAAAGCCCTTGAAGCTCCTCCAGCCCCACCATGAACCTCACCCTGACCGTTCCCAACCCCACCAGATCCCTCAGCGCTGGGTCAACCCGACTCTTCAACCCCTCCAGGGATGGGGACTCCCCCCCTGCCCTGGGCAGCCCATTCCAACGCCCAACAGCCCCTTCTGGACAGAAATCCTTCCTAAGAGCCAGTCTGACCCTGCCCTGGCGCAGCTTGAGGCCATTCCCTCTTGTCCTGGCGCTGGTCCCTTGGCTCAAGAGACTCCTCCCCCCTCTCTGCACCCTCCTTTCAGGGAGTTGCAGAGGGCCAGGAGGTCTCCCCTCAGCCTCCTCTTCTCCACACTAAACCCCCCCAGTTCCCTCAGCCGCTCCCCATCAGACCTGTGCTCCAGACCCTGCACCAGCTCCGTTGCCCTTCTCTGGCCACGCTCGAGTCATTCAATGGCCTTTTTGGAGTGAGGGGCCCAAAACTGAACCCGGCAACGTGGCGGTGAAAAGTGATCCCAAGCAAGAACAAAGGCTGCGAGCGGCTCCTGCCCTCCACGTGGCGAACCCCGACTGGCGCCGTCCCCTCCGCCAGAAGATCCCCCGGACTCACCGGTGCCGCGGCAGCGAAGGGCGTCCCCGAGAGCAGCTCTCCAGGCGCGCCGCGCCCCCGCCGAGCCCGCGCGGAAGCAGAAGTGCCGCCGGAAGGGATGGCAGAGGAACAGCGGGAACTCTCCCGGCGCGTCGGCGAAGGGGCTGCCGCCTCGGGGAGGAAAACGCACAATGTCCGCTGGCGCGGGGACCGTTTGACCTTAATTCTCTCCAAACTCTCTAACCTCCCCCAGCGCCGAGGCTGCTGTTCCCATTTTCACTCAGAAACACCAATTTACAGATAAAATAAACCACCGTCCTTCGAGAACGATCCGGGCCGGCGGCGCCTCCGCCGCTCGACAGCGAAGGAGGGGGAGCACGTCGGCCGGCAGGCAGGGAAAGGCCAAAGGGACGGGGCCGGCATCGCCTCTGCCGATTTGTTTTAGCGTTCTTAAACGCAACAAATCAGGAGTTTTGGGGCAGCGAGAACCGTTTGTGGGGGGAGGAGTCCAAATGTTTTGTTCTGAGAGCAACCCGGTAAATCCTCACTTCCCTTTTAACCAGCAGCAGACTGGAAAGATCCTGACCCCGGTAAGTTTTTTATGTTAAACGGTGCTGTCTATAATTTAAACAAAACAACAGTAATTTACACCAGTTCACAACCAGAGAGCGACTCTGTTACAGCAGGCAGCTCTAATAAAAGCCAGCGGCTCGGGCTGAAGAGCTCGGCAGAGGAAACCACTTGAAACGGATTTCACTCCCTGGCAAAGTTTCTCTGCAGCTGCTGCTGGTTTCGGGCCACTCGGGTTTCACGTTTTCGTTTTCCAGCTGGCCCAGCGCAGGCGGCGGCGGCCCCGAGCCCGGCCCAGGACAAAGGGGGAGAGCAGCGGGTTCGGCTGCGGGAGGGTCCCCAGGCTGGGGGAGGCCACGAGCTCAGCCCCGAGCGTCCCCCCGAGCACCTGCCCAGGCCTAAGGAAGGTTCTCGGGTGTCTTCTGACGCAAAGTCTCTGGGCTGGACACAGAACCTGCCTCGTGCGTTCCCCTCATCTTCCTCCCTTCTCCTCCTCGTGCTCCTCCCTTCCCCTGACCCTCCTCCATTCTCCTCCTCCTGTTCCCCTGACCTTCCTCCATTCTCATCTTCCTCATCCTTCTTCTCCTCCTGTTCCCCTGACCTTCCTCCATTCTCCTCCTCCTGTTCCCCTGACCTTCCTCCATTCTCCTCCTCCTCCTGATCTCCTGACCCTCCTCCGTTCCCCTCTTCCTCCTGTTCCCCTGACCCTCCTCCCTTCCCCTCATCTTCCTCCTCCTCCTCCTTTCCCCTGACCTTCCTCCATTCTCCTTCTCCTCCTCCCTTCCCCCGACCTTCCTCCGTTCTCCTCCTCCTCTGTTCCCCTGACCCTCCTCCATTCCCCTCATCTTCCTCCTCCTCCCTTCCCCTGACCTTCCTCCATTCTCCTCCTCCTCCTCCGTTCTCCTGACCCTCCTCTGTTCCCCTCCTCCTCCTCCTCCTGTTCCCCTGACCCTCCTCCATTCCCCTCATCTTCCTCCTCCTCCTCCTTTCCCCCGACCTTCCTCCATTCTCCTCCTCCTCTGTTCCCCTCATCCTCCTCCTCATCCTCCGAGGTGCCGAACCAGACTCTGCTCTCAGCCATCCCCCATTTCTTAACCGCCGCCGCGCCGCAGCATTACCTGCGAGCCCCTGGCAGAGATCACCGAGCCACTTGGCATACTCGCCCGCCGCCGACAGGAGCAGGTAGCCAGAGAGAGCGGCCGAGCCTCTGGGCTCGCAGCCTTTCCTCAGGGCCTGGCAACGAAACCAAGGGCGAGGCCTCAGCGAGGCTTCGCCGGTGACAACGAATCCTCCACCCCGACCGCGAGCGGCTCCGTTTCTCGCGGCTCCGCATACACCAGCCGCAGACCCCGGGGCCTCTCGCGCAGCTGAGCAGCCACAATTAAAACACCGAAGGAATCCAGCGTGCGGCATTTTAAAGAATTTAAGAATTTTAAAGGAAACAGGATACTTGTGCAGGGATTCTCTGCATGAGGAGAACCATCATCGTGCAAGGGATGCCCGGCACAGATTTCACGAGGTGCGACCACAAAAAATCCTCCGTTCTAGGGCCTCTGCTTCGGGGGCACGTTTACCTCTTCGTTATCGAACCACCGCAGGGTAAAATCTCCGAGCAGAACGAAATAATTCTCCTGCCAGCTGCGGGAATCGCTGTCGTAGTGGGCGAGCACCCCCTCGTGCAGAGCGGCGTCGGGCGGGCCCCGGAGCTGAGGACACACAGAGGAGGAGCCGCAAAACCTCAGCAAAGGCGCGAAACGAGGAGCCGGAGCCGTCGCCTGGCGCGGGCTGAGACCTTTGGCTACGAGTGTTGTAGAAATAACAGCGAGCAGCAGCTGGACACAGACGTCCGGCAGTGACGAAAAGCAAAGGAAGGGCTAAAAAACTGCGTCGGGGCTTTCTGTGGCGATGCCGTGAGGGTCTCTGGCACTGATCTGCGAGCCAGATCCTGGGCTGCCGATCCCACCGCCTCATCCCTCTTAAAACACGCTCCTAAATATTTACTTCGAAGGCACAAGAGAGAAGTTTTTCCCTAGCAGCGGGCGGCGGTTCCGTGTAACGCCCAGTTACGGGACGAAGCTGCGCCGGGCTCTCACCTGGCTGGGCAGGAGCTGCGGGGCCGCGCTCCCCGGGGGCTCCAGCTCCCCCGAGACGCGGCGCAGGAGAGCGGCCGCCAGCTGCCGCCGGTAATGGGGCACGAAATTCTTCACGGTGGCGTCGGCACGACCTGCGGGCACAGCGAGGGCAGAGCCAGGAGCTGGGGGGTTCCCTCCTCCCACGGAGCTCCCGGCTCTTCGTTAGAAATTTTTCTCTCCTCTAACAGCAGCAGCGTGAACCGAGCGCTGAGGCACGAAGCAGCTTCTCCGTTATCTCAAGAAATAAAGAGCTGCGGATCTTTATTTCTTGTGCTCGGCGCCAGACTCCGCTCCCAAAGCGCTTTATCGCCCCGGGAACGTGGTCGGGAAGGCGCCTGGTCAAAAAAGGATCAGAAACGTCCAAGGGTCTGATGCTAATCAAGATTGAAAAAGACTTTTTATGTGCTACTGCTCTTCCAAGCGCTTCTTCTGCCGGCTGGAAAGATGGAACCAAGGGAGGAAATTCATCGCCAGCGGCTGCTGAAGTCTCACCCTGTAAGCGTGAAAGAATCGGGCGAAAAAGCCGCAGTCGGGAGCTCGAGGAGCGTCTTGGGGCGCGGAGAAACGCACTGCTCGAGCCGCCCAGGAGGGAGGGGGCAGCTCCCCGCGGGGGCTCGGAGGCTCGTTTCACACGCTTGGGCTTTTTGTGTCCGATTAACGCCTTAAAACCAACAGCGAAAGGAGATTTCATGTCCCACGAAGCCCAAACGTGAGTGCAGCGAGCGCCGAGCCCCCTGCGGTGACACAAACCCCCCGAGGGCCCCGACTCGCTGCAAACGGGATTTATTCCCCCCCCCCCCCCAAAAAACAAACAGCAGAGACAGCAGAAGGGGCTTCTCACCTCTCAGATACCGGCGCTGCCGCCCGCTCAGAGGGCTCGAACACCTTCCTCCCATCCTCGGCCTCGGCGGAGCGGGGACAGGCCACAGGCCGCCCCCGAGCGCGTTTGAATTTCTGTCTCGTCCCCTCCAGCTCGTCGCTTCATAAATATTCAAATAAAGTCTCATATCCACCCCCCCCCCTCATAAAATAAACCCTTAAAGGGGCAGTGACACCTCTGCCGTTTCCCAGCCCTTTCTCCCCGTTTCACCCCAAATTTTGTGCGCTAAACCGGCACCGATTTGGTTTCTGATTTCTTTTGCAGAGCAGGTGAAGTCACGCTCAGCTCAGAGGGTCCCGGTTTCGCAGCGGGACGGTGCTCGCTGGGTCTCCTCTCGCCCACCCCAGCAATAATTACTGATTACCGTTAATTAACACAGAACTCTTCAAGACGAGACCCGCGCGTGCTGGAATTTCAATTTAAGAGGCTGAAGCGGTTCAGGCTCTAAATTCACACGATGTTGCGAAAGGAACAACCTGATTCATCCCAACCGGCTCCGGGTGCTCCCCCCACCGCCCCGGTGACGAGTTCGGGAGCGACGCAGAAGCGACCGAGCGGGATCCACCAAAGGGGATTTTTCTGAGTTATTTCCAAATTTGAGAGTGTAGCACGGAAACAGCCCCGGCGGCTGCTGCCCCGCACACCTGCTCTCGCTTCCCCAATCGGGCGGGGTGAAATCCGCCGCTTTTACCGTGACGAGGCCCCTTCGCCCCCCACGGGACGGGCACAAACAGGAAACTCCGAGCAGAAACGTTCAGCCCCCGCAGCAGCCCCCGGGCTGGGCAAAAAGCCCAAATACTTTTAATACGAGGAAATCAAGGGGGAGATAATTTAGAAAAAGCCCTAAAGCCGGATGGAAAAAGGTTTTGGGAACACCAGAGGGGTCACACGGCGCTGCTGCGTGGGAGAAGCTGCTTCCTCCAGCCCCGGGACCGGCTGCGGGAAGTTTTACCACCGCGCGGTTTGGGACTCACATTTCCCAAAAGCATCTCGTTAAAACTCGGGTCATTCTTCAGCTCCGAGAACGGGGAATCGTGTTATTCCAATTATTTTTTTACACTTAAAAAGATCTCGTCCACACGCATCTGCTTTGCTTTGTGTTTTTAAGATGTGGAGCTCAGTTATCGGGCAGATACAAACCTGATTTGGTCTCGTTCATGTTTAATTCACCCCCTGGGAGTTCTCCCAAGTCCCGTCCAGCTCTTTCATTGTGTATCTGTAAATACCCACATCCAGCCCAGGAACCTCAATTCCTGTTTTTTTCCCCCAGATCTGGCAGGGAATTGCGGCGCAAAAGCCTTTTTCTGGCTCTGACACGGTTCCCTTCCTGCTGCCGTGGTTTGTCACCACAAACGCTGAAACCTCACCGCTACGGGCGTGGGGAAAACAGGCAGGAAGGAGCCGCGGGTGCTGGTTTGGGCAAAAACTAAAAGGGGTTTTAAGTCAGGATTAAAAAAAAACCAAACCAGCGAGGGAAACGGAGGGTCGCTCTGCAGCCAGAGCTGCTCCAGACACGCGTCCGTCCTCGAGTCCGTGTGCGGAAAAAGAACCGGGAGCGGAAGAGCTGGAATCCGTCCGTTTAATACCGCCCCCCCCTCGACCCCGCGACCCCAACCCCAGCCCCCGCCGACCCGAAGGTCACACGGAAATCCGTGCTCGCAAAGCACCGTTTGGTCCAGAAAGAGGAAGGAAAATAATTTTAAAAAACAGGTTTTGCGCCACAACCAAGCGCGGGGTCCTTCGCCTCGACGCCAAGCGGCCGCCGCTGCCGTTGCCGCCGCCGGAGCCCGGCTCTACGCGTCGGGATGTTTCTCGACGGGGCCGGTCAGTTCTTTGGCCGCCGCCTCGTCCAGGAACCAGCGCAGCTGCCCCGAGCGAGGCCGGACACGAGCGGCGGGGAGGGGGTTTTCCTCCTCCCCCCCTTCCAAAATGCGCTGTTGGGAGAGAGGGAGCGGAGCCTCAGGCGGGCGGGCGGCGAACGGGAACCGCCAACGCCTCTCGACCACTCGGTCCCCAAAAACGTCCTGGATTTTTGTTAAGAAAAGGAATGGTTTGGGTCCAAACCTTTAAAACGGCAGCTTTGCCCTCCCCCGTGGCCACGAAGACGACCATCCGCGCGGCGTTCAGCACCGGCAGCGTCAACGTTATTCGCTCCGGCGGCGGCTTCGGGGAGTCGGTGATGGCGGCGACTATTTTCTCTTCCTCCTATTGGCGTGAAAACAGTGAAAAAAGGGGGAGAAAAAAAAAAAAGCCAAAGCAGGGGAATGATCCGGGCTCTGCCCATAAACGGGGCGAGCGGCAGTGGCTGAGGGTGCTGAGCCCTCCCACACCCCCACCCGAGCCAAAATCTTTTTTGTTTCCCCCCAAAATCAGGAGAAATTTAAAAGAAACGAGCAGGGGACTGAGTCAACCTCAATTTTTTTTCTCCCCGCAACAGCGTTTTTCCCTCCTTTTTGTTAAACTCCAGCCCCGCCCCCAGCCGGGAGCTGCGACCGATGAAGCCCCCGGGGCAGCGGCGTGTCCCCCCCCCCCCCGCCTCGGACGCCCGCGGGGACCCACCTGGAGCAGCGGGTGCCCGGGGAAGAGCGAGCAGGTGTGTCCGTCCGGGCCGAGCCCCAGCACCAGCAGGTCGAAGACGGGCACGTCCTGGCCCGGGAAGGCCTACGGGGACACCGGGAGGTGGCACCGGGGACACCGGGAACAGGCTCCCCCGCGGGCCGCCAGCACCCTCCCGTCCCCCCGCGGCCGGTACCTGGCGGAGCTGCGCGGCGTAGTCGGCGGCGGCGGCGGCGGGCGGCAGCCCGGGGGCGGGGGCCAGCACCCGCGGCCCCGGGGCGAGCAGCCGCGGCAGCAGCTGGGTCTGCGGAGAGGGGACGGGGCGGGGGCGATCAGGGCAGGCCCGGGACCGGCCCCGCAGCCCCGCCGGCCCTGGTCCCGCTCACCCCGTAGGCCCCGGCGGTGCTTTCCGGGTGCTCGGGCGGCACCAGCCGCTCGTCGCAGAAGGCCACGAGCCAGCGGGACGGGGCGGCGGCAGCGGCGAGGGCGGGCGGCAGGTCCCGGGCGAGGAGCCCCACCAAGCTCCCCCCGGAGAGCCCCAGCGAGAAGCGCCCATCGGCCGCCGCCGCCCGCTCGGCCACCAGCCGCGCCAGGGCCGGGCCCAGCGCCTGCGGGGACGGGAACACCGCGACGCGGCGGGGCGCGGCGGCGGCCATGGCGGGGACGGCGGCCATAACGGCGGCAGGGGGCGCTGCCGGAAGCGGCGCGCCGGAAGTGACGCGCACCGCGCGCCGGAAGTGCTGCGCCGCGCCGTTGCCTAGCAACCCGCGGCCTAGGCCTCCCCACCCGCCCCAGGCCGCGGCCCCGCGTCTCGGCGCAGGCGGAAGGAAGGAGGCGAGGGCGGGCTGAGCCTCACAGCGTCACCCCGAGCCAAGCGCGAAGCTCTGGCCCCTCGTCCCGGCTCCACCAGGCCACAAGCGGAGGGGCCCAGGCTGTCACCACCACAGCGCAGGGGAGGGGGGGGGAAACACCGCGGCCGCTCCCCTCCACCACAGCACCCAGCAGAGTCTTGGTTTTGTTTAATGTCCTCACATCCCCAGCCCTAAGGGCACGGCCCGCGGGTCGTTAAACCGTGACCTAACACAAGTGAGGTTAAAAATCATCTAAATTGGGTAAGTAAAGTTCCGAGACGGAGCAGAGCAAAGCCCCGCCGCAGGGCACAGGTACCTCCGTCAATAAATATGGCCACGGCGCTCCTCCCTGCGCGGGGAGTGGTTACAAAAATACTCTCTAGAGGCGTGAGGGCGGGTTAAGGGACGTCAGCGCTCGGGGAGGGAGCGGGCGATGGGTTAATGGGCTTTAGGGGAGGGAGACGCCGCGCCAGGCGCTTCCCCGCGTAAGGGCCTCGCAGGAATCCGTCGCTTCCCGCCAGCGTCGGCCCTCCGATTAGTCATCGTTTTCCTCAAAAAGGCTGAATCCAACTAGATCATAAAGCAGCTTTTCCAGAACAAATCCTTTCATAAAGGCATTCATCCAGAGGAACGTATTTTCCCAACTTTAGATCCAAAAAATACAACCGATCCGAGGTTTGGTGGGGGTCGAATCCTTCCCTCTGTAAGCGGGTTTTCTGAATCTTAAATGTACCTTCAAAAAGAGAAAGAAAATTAAATATACTTTGTATAAAAACCTTACTTAAGCATCAGAGCGAGGAGGAAACGCCATGGGTGGAATTTCATTTCTACTTCACAGTTTTGCTTAAGAATTTTAGCAACTCGAAGCTCGTCAATCATCCCGATCGTTACTGGAGTTCCTACACAAACCTCGCGCAATTTTTACTTCTCCTCACGCACGGGCTGGTAAAAGAACCCGGCAAAATTCCTGGGAAATTGAAAACAGAAAACGCAGCGGCCAAAGAGTGGCTGACTCGGAATAAAGCCCCGGGAAAGGCAACGGGCAGCGCGCGAGAGTTTGAGGGTACAACGTTCCCACGTACGCAGGGAGATCTTTTCTATACGGCCCGGAACCGGCCCATCTCCTGTTTAAGAAATGAACCAAAATCATCGTTTTTACTCGTGGCACTTGTGCGCCTGCCGCACCCGAAGCCGGGACGTGATTTCACACCAAAGCGGGCGGAAACGCTCCCGGGCTCCGACGTTGCGCGGGAGCTGTGGGATCACCGATACCTGTGGTGTCAACCTGGGGCAGGAGCCGGAGGAAGACGGGTCGGGCGTAGGGAGGCAAAACCTTCTGCAGCTCCTGGTACAGGACGTTGGGGGTGACCTTGGCCTTGGGATCGGCGATGGCCGCCATCCCTGCCTTGCCCTCCACCCCTGCAAGGGAAGAGCACAGCGCCGGTGGGCACCGCGACGCCTCTCGGAGCTCCCGCGCCTCTCCGAGGTGAAGCACAAACGCGCCGAGGAAAAACCCAATTTAATTCCAGACGCGACGAGTCCGCTGCCAACGCGTCCCCTCGCCCCTTAGTTTTCATGAAAATCCCGTTTCTATCAGGTTTCTCTCCCACACGCCGTGATGAAACCCAGCACAAAGCGCCCCAACGGGCACCTTTCTGGGCGACGCCCCCACAGCACACGCTCGCTCCGTCCCCGCGCCCGGATCACGTGAAGATTTACAGCCTGGACGCCCGTGGGACGTTCCTTCCACACCAAGAGCTTCTGCAAAGCTCACGTAAAAACCCTCCTTTTTAAGACACAAATAGAGGTTGTGCCACTGGTTGTTTCTACTGCTCGGAATAAATGTGTCAAACTGCTGTTGGACTCTGTTACATCCTTTCATTTTTGGGTGCCTGGTCACAACGACCGATTTCTGACACCGATTGGGTACGTTTGATGAATATTTGCTGAATATTTGCCTTTCTCTCTAAATTCCAAGAGCTCCGACTCAACGTTTTACCTGGGACTTCCACTCCGTACACCGCAACGTCCGTCTGGTTGAGGATGTGACTCAAGGTTCCTTCCACCTCCGTGGTGGAGACGTTCTCCCCCCGCCATCGGAAGGTGTCCCCGCTCCGATCTCTGAAGTACATGTAGCCCAGTTCATCCATCACCAACACGTCTCCTGGGAGGGGGAGAGGAGACACCGAAAACCACCTCGGCACTCCCGTTGGTTAGCGCCTGAAGCTCAGCGTCGCGCCATTTTCTTTACCCAGGGGAGCGTGGAAACACTTTGGGGGCTTCCCACCACCCTGCGCTGCATCTCCTCATTACGGGAGAGGTGGCAAAAAGGGCAGAGAAAAAAAAAACCAAACCTCTCCCTCTTTAAAATGTTAATTTTTTACTAAATCCAGAGCAGCTCAACAGCTTCCAGCTTCAAAACTAACACATCTATTGACAGAATCATAGAAAACCTTTAAAATCACACCGATTCCTCTCAAAAATCCCAGATTTTGGTCTCCCGAGACCGCCTTTGCAGGAGGAAGGGCTGCAGTGGCAGTACCTGAGAGGTAGGCCTGGTCCCCCTTCCGAAGCACGTTGCAAGCGATCTTCTTGGTGGTGGCGCTCTGGCTGACGTAGCCGTCGAAGCGGCGCAGGGGGTCCTGCTGGTTTATCTGCCCGACGAGCAACCCCGGCTCTCCTGCAGGAAAACGGGAGCGACACGAGGTGACACCGGCGTCACCCGACGAGCGAAGCTTCGCGCGCACCGGAAGGCGTTCGGCTGCTGAACGGATCCATCTCCGGAGGAAAAAAATGGACGTGAAAACCCGTATACAACACTAGAAACCCCTCAATCTGCCAAAGCTTCTTAGATTTTTTTTTTTTTTTTTTTTTTTTTAGAACAAAACGCTGCAACTGATCTGTTCAGTGAACACTCACCTGGGCGACAGGGGATACAGAGCCCCCCGGAATCCCGGATCAGCTCCATCGTGTCCTCGTTTACCTTCACCAGGCGAATGGGATACACGTTGGGCAAAATCCGGCTGTTGAAACCGCAGGCACCCACCTTCCAAAGACACAAAAAAACCCCCAAAGGCTGAAGAGAACAGCTCAGGTTTTGCGTTACCACTTCCTGGGAATTCTCTGATCTTTCCATCCTTTCCATTTAACAGGTAAATTCATCCCAAACGTACAATTTTTTCCCAGGTTTTTGCACGTGCCACCCCTAATTACCAATTTAGCTCCGTGCCATCCCTTGCGAGAGGATGAGGAGGAGCCGGCGGAGCTTCTTCTCCTTCCCGCACACCCCTCCCGGCCGCTGCGGACCCTCCTCCTCCTCCTCACCTTCCCGTCCAGGTTGGCAATGCTGCAGTTGCACTCTGTGGCGCCGTAGAACTCTCCGATCTGCTTAATTCGGAAGCGTTTGGTGAACTCCTCCCAGATGGTGGGTCTCAAACCATTGCCCACCGCCAGCCGCACGCAGTGTTGGGTTTCTGACTCTCGGACCGGCTGATTCAGAAGATACCTGCAGATTTCCCCGATATACTGAATAATCTGAAGCAGTAAACACAAAAACATCGCTCAGGCTTCAGGCGACCCTTACGACGCCCTGGAAAAAGCCGCCCACGAGGCCCCGGGCGTCGGCGTACCTCGTGGAACTACACACGTCGGGCAGTTTAATAACTCAAGTCAGGGTTTCTTGGCATGAAAAAATTGGCAAAAATAAAACATTTATTGCCCTCTGGAACCCGCATGTTAGCACCAGAGAGCACGGGAGGGATCCCTCAGTGTGAATAAAGATAAAGAAAAACCCTCGTGCTTTAATAGACGCACTGAAAGGCCTCTGGAAAGAGGAGGGGAACGAGTGATCAATCATAAACTAACAGCTTGACCCAGCAAAACGCCGTCGGAGCGAAGATCCAATTACCAGCTATAAATACTGCCGCTGGGGGAAGGGCAAGAGAAACACCAGGGAGGAGAAAGAGCTGCTTAAATTACAAGGTAACGTCAACATCAACACAAATAGATGTTTACTGGCTATGAACTGCCCCGAGAGTTCCCCTGCGGAGGTTCCCAGCGTGGAGGAATCCTGGCAGAGCTTTCCGGCGACAGCGAGGGACAAACCTGCGCTCTAAGAGCCGGTCGGGACAAGCGTAAAAAGGGGAAGCGGGAGAAGATGGATGAAAGACCTTTTCTAAAGTCCTGCCTGCCTACAGCGGCGCTGGAAATTTGGAGACGCCACAGCGCAGGCGCCTCGACATCCGGCAAGGGACGGGGAATTCATCAGCGATCAGTAATTAAGCCAGGACCCCGGAGCTGAGCACCCACGCCAGCGCCCGCGGAGCCCTCACCGTGCATCTGTATTTGGCGCAGTCGTCCCAGAAGCGACTGGCTGAGAACTTCTTCCGGATCACCACGGTGAGGCCGTGGATCAGACACTGCCCCACGCCCATGATGTTCCCTGGAAAACAAGGACCACGGGGGTGGCTCCGGCTGTCCTGGCTCCGTCCTCTGGTGAGGACACACGAAGGAGCTGGCAGCGGGGAGGCCAAGGCCTTGCCGAGGAGGAGGAGGAAGACACTTACCTGCGGAGTGATAGAGAGGGAGGCAGTTGTAGAGGACGTCCTCTGGGCGCATTCTGTAGGCGTAGTAACCAAAGGCAGCGATACGGTAATACCTGCGGGAACACCCGCACGGGTCAAGCTTGGGGCTCGGTGACGCAAAACGCGCCCCGAGGGGGAAGTTCCCGCTCCGGCCCTCACCTGCTGTGCACCACAATGGCAGCCTTGGGCATCCCCGTCGTTCCCGAAGTGTAGATGTAGAAGAGCCGATCTAGAAGGGAAAGAGGCATCAGACAGACTGTTCTCAACTGCCTGAGGAAATCCCCACTGGGTTCGTTTTGTGGTGTAGGCTTTGGCGGCAGCGGCTGAGGAACGCCCGGGCCAGCAAGCTGCGGAGGCCGACACGTTCTCCCGACGGAGAATCCGCACGTTGTCCGTGACAGCGGCCACGGGGACGCAGACGAGGAGTTGGCAGAGCTCTGAGGACACGACCTGTGTCTATTGATGCAGATTGTCCTGGGAGGAGATGAGCTCTCCAGGTCAGACGTTAATTCCAAATCAATCGAGAGCAAAGGTCTCAACCTGCGCCTGATGGCAGGGCAGGTATAACTCTACGATTAAAAAAATATAATCTAAAGCAAAATTCTCAGCAGTATCATTCCTTCTACTGTAAACAAAGTACCAGAGTGGAGTCTCAGGGATCACGGATGCTCTGAGTTGTCTAAAGGACAAAACACAGCCCGGAGGCCAGGCAGCATCTTCCTTTCCCTCTTCTGAACCCCAGCCCACCCGCACTCTTCCTCGCCGCAGCGAGGGAAGATTTTATTTACATGGGAGTCAGCCGTGGGGGAGGCAGCTGGGGCTGCTCCAGGCCACAGACGGGTCCGAGGGATCTGCAGGGGCAGCGAAGCACAGGGCTCCAGCCCACCCGCGTTCCGGCGGCTGTTCCCTGCGGCGGGAGGCTTGTCTCTGGGAAGGCACCAATCTCCCTCCTTCAGGTACTAAATAATTTCATTATTTAATAAATAACCTAAAGCTTGGGAGTCTCGATGAGAAACTTAACCCAGAGCACCCTGGAATCAGGATCTTAATTTTTTTCTCTTTTTTTTCTCCTTTCTTCTATTTGTGAGCCCAAACCGGGTTGATTTAATCCCTCCACCTTGTTTAGTTTTCCTGTTTCACCATCACCTAGCCCAGCTCTCACACGCATCACACTGAGAAATAAAAATCATTGACAAAATTACCATCCAAGCCTTTGACTGGAACCTGAGACGGGGGTGACTTCGACGTGGTACTCAGCAGAGGATCGAGGTGTCTGGTCTCCACAGGAACGACCCCCGGGTTATAGTCACCAGAGCAGAATTTTGCCATGTTCTTCCCCAACATCCCATTCACCTCGGATATTGCTGTAAGACAAAGCAAATCGCTCTCACAACAAACACAGCGGTCTATGCAGTGGCAAAAATAATCTGTGTAACATCCTGCTGTGCCCCAGAACCACGGAAGGAGCTGAAGAATCAGGGACTCCTTTAAAATACTCACGTCACACCTGTCCAGACAACACCCGCATCGATGCAGCCCAGTAAAGACCCGACCAAAACACCCCACACAGAATTGCCTTTCCCCCGACCACATCGAGATCTTCCAATAGCCTAGAACGGCTTCACGGAGCCGATTTGGAATAATAAACCAGCAGATCTAACAATAACCCTTGGAACAGGGTTCATTAGAGAGGCAGGGATGTCTTTAAAACCAGAATCCACTGAGAAACTGACCCTGTGGCAGAAAGCGTAGCGTTAAGCAAAGAATATTAACACGAGGAAAGAGAAAAACCAGGCCTTGGGGCACAAAACCAGGCCTTGGGGCACAAAACCAGGCCTTGGGGCACGTATCGCCGCCTCCTGAGGAAGCGCCAGGCTCCCAGTGCAGCTCTTCCAGATGCAACAGAACAGGAGCAAAGCCGTGAGCTCAGCTCAGGCACCAGGAAACGGGGCAGGTGCCGGCAGATGAAACCGAGGTACTGACCACTCTGCTCAAAACACCGCTCCTCCTTCAGCCTCAGGTACTAACGCAGCACTTCTGCCGTTTGTAATCCAATTTACCATTTTCCCCAGTTTTTTATACAGCCAGCTGCCGTTTGGGTTTCAGTTTAGCCAAGCTCTGGCTCCTTCAGGACCAAGCGAATGGTTCAGGAGTTGCCCTTAAGGCGCCCAAGCCCCCAGGAGCCTCACCTGAAGCCAGCTCCCCCCCGAAGATCACGGCTTTCGCACCCGACGTCGTCACGCAGTAAACCAGAGAATCCAAGCGCAAATTGAAGTTGATCAGAGCCGCCTCGATGCCGATTTTTGCCATCCCTAACCACAGGCCAACAAATTCGGGGCGGCTCTCCATGAAGATGGCAATGACGTCCCCCAGCCGGAAGCCTTGCTGGTAGAAGTAGTTGGCCACGGCGTTGGAGTACTCGTCCAGCTGCCTGAAGGTCCACTGCTCGCCGGTGGCTTCGTAGATCAGGGCCACTTTGTCAGGGTGCCTGCGGACCACAGCCTGGAACATCTTGGGGATGGTGCTTTTGGCTTTTTGGTGACTTCGCAACTTGTACTTGACTCGTAACAGCACCGAGAGGCCACTGCAGCAAAGAAAGAGCGAAACAACAGAATTTGTGGCGTAAATTGCTGAATGAGAAGGGACACAACGGGCAGGACGCGCGTAATCCGCCCCGCTGGCACCCCCCATCCTCGGGCAGCTGAAGCGTTACCCTAAAACCTGAATTTTTATTCCCTGCTGCTCTACAGAAGATGAGTTATTTTAACATCGCGGTAAGCGAGGAGCACACAGCCACTGTTCTGGAGCTTTCCGTGCTACAAAACACAGGAAATCCATCTTTACATCGATACCGCCTCACACAAGCTCATGGAAAATATTAAAGAGGGTAAATTCAATCTTTTAGCGATGTCTTCCACCACCCTAAAAAAAAAAAAAAAAAAAAAAAGCCTTGGCAACCATTGCTTTTACCTAGAAAGGAAACAAACATCCTTCAGGTGGGAAGCGTTTTTCTTTCCAGCACGTTTTGCAGCACCTTTGTGCTATTTTGTACAATCGTACCCCTCAGGATCCGAAAGCGTTTAAACGCCAAAGACAACCCGACCCCGTGGTAACAACGCGCGGCCTCAGCTTCAAGAAGACAAAGCCAAAGGCTTCCCCTTTCACCCACAAACCGAGCGGACGGCTGGTGCGGGGCTCGCGGGCGCGTTTTCCTGTGAGTCAGCCTCTGCCGCAGTCCTGGGACGATAGGAAGCGAGTCTGTCTAAATCCTACCAGGCAGAAGTCACAGACTTTAATAATAATTAATTCTTGGATGGCAAGCTCCTTTAAAGATGGTGGTGCCTTCTCAAGAAAAGAATTGCTGCCTTTGTGGATATCTGACACCACGAAGAGCAACCGCTCAATAAAAGAACAAACCACACTGCTCTAACAG
The DNA here is from genome assembly GCF_031877795.1 of Strix aluco. NCBI lineage: Eukaryota > Metazoa > Chordata > Aves > Strigiformes > Strigidae > Strix > Strix aluco. Next base: position 447,920 of record NC_133968.1, read on the forward strand.
GGCATTTTTTTTCCCCTCTTCAGTAATTTACATAATTATTTTAAGTCTCCAAGGCAGCAGCTGCGGGTCAAACCTTGACGCGGCTCAACCGAAAGTTGTTGTGTGAACTTCCAACTGCCTCATGTTGTCCTGGAAGAAACTATCTTTAGGGGCGCGTTGGCTCTCTCGCTTTGGCCCTCGGTTCTAATTCATTAAAGCACGCTTCCACCAAAACGGGGACAGCAGGTCTGGGGACACGCAACGGATCTTGTTTCCTTCCCGGGGGTAGGAAGATGGAAGCAGTATTTTTCCACCATTAAAATAGGAAATTGTTGCGCAACAAGGGTTTGGAAGAATCCCCAGAAACTCGAAAGGTCACTTAATATTAGCACTTAAAAACCCCCGCGACCCTCCCGAGTGCTGCCGAGAGCAGGAGCCTCGCGGAAGGGGGAAGGGAGCGTTTCAGAAACAAGTTGTTGGCAGCAGTCGGGCCGAGCTGGGCTTTCACAGTGACCTGACGCCGCGCTGTGCCAAATGCAGAACAGAGGAGCCTTTTCACTGCTGAGCTGCACTTTCCAGATACTTAAAGGGCTTTATTCTGCCCGGTTTATTTTCTGCCATTATTCCCAGCTTGCCGGGCAATCGGGAGGAAACAGCTCTTCAAAGCGCAGTGACAGCCAGAGCAAAGCTGGCAATCGCGGGAGCCCTAAATCCTTTGGAATAAAGAAACATCCTCGGGGAGGCCTAAAAACCACGGAACTAAACGCGACGGCGGCGCCGGGCTCCCAGGAGCTGGAGGAGCTGCTGGACACTTACCGCTCCTTAATGCCGCGAGCCCCGAGTTCACCCCGAGGGATCCACCCTCTCTTAAAGCTCAGGGGGGGCAACGACAGGCATCGCCCCGCGACGCCTTCCATGGGTGACCCCCGGGGTGCAGCCCGCGAGCACCCCGCGGCCCTCGGAGGCCGAGTCTCCCCGAGCACCGGCTGCGCGCAGGCAGGGCAGCGGGGGCTGCCCGCGGTTCAAACCTGATCTAGGTCAGGCTTAAAGGCAGCGAACCCCACTTAACACTGCCCTCACCCCTTCATGGGTGCGGCTGGGGGCTGCCTGCGAGGGGGGTGGCTGGGGGAGCCCCGGGGGGGAGACTGGGGGAACCCCGAAGGGGTGAAGGCTGGGGGGGGACCCCGAAAGGGGGGTGAAGGCTGGGGAGGGGGGACCCCGAAGGGGGGGTGAAGGCTGGGGAGGGGGGACCCCGAAGGGGGGGGGGGGGGGAAAGCTGAGGGGAGACACCGAAAGGGGGAGGCTGGGGGGGGACCCCAAAAGGGGGGGGGAGGCTGAGGAGGCCCCGTGGGGGTCGGCACTTACAAGAGGTCCCGCGGAGCCGTCCTGAAGACCAGGCGCAGCAGCCGCCATCCCCCGCTGCCCAGGCAGACGCCCAACGTCGCGGCCAGGCTCCAGGACCAGGGAGCGCCGAGGAAGCGCAGCAGCCCCAGGGAGCCGAGGGAGGCGGCGCAGACCCCCGCCGGGTGCATGCTGCGGGGGGAAGGGGCAGCGCTCAGGGCTCCGGGGGCCGGGCCGAGGCCGCCGCCCCCCCCTGCCCCGCCGCCGAGGCCTCCCCCGGCCCCGTTACCTGAGCGGCGCCCGCAGCTCCCGCGCCCGCTCCCGCCTCAGCCGCCGCCGCCTCAGGTTTGGCCCCGCCCCGGACACGCACGCGACCGCCCCCCGGGAGGCGGGACGGCGGGAAACGCGAGCTCCTATTGGTCGAGGGTGAAGCTGGCGGCTTCGGATTGGACGAGGCGGAAGGGGCGGGGCGTAGGGAAACGCCCGCCACGGGAGCCGCGGAGGGGCGGGGCTGCCCGTGGGAGCCGGTGCCGGTACCGGCCGCTCCTGCCCCGGGACGGACCGAACCGGGGAGGTTGGCGGGGGGGGGGGGGGTGCGTGGGTGTCTCTTCCTCCCCGGGGGTTAAGGCGCCGCTTGAGAAACCGTCGCGTCGGCCCCGCACGCTCGCGACCGGCACCGACCACGGTTCCACGGCCCGGGACACACCCCCCCGGGACCCCCCCCGGCCGGGGAACGGCGCTGCCCAGGACACGCCTACCCGGGACCCCCCCCAGCCCGGGACAGGCACCGTGCAGAGACCCCACGACCCCCGTTTCCCACACGACCCCCGTTTTCCACACAACCCCCGTTTCCCACAGCCCCCCCCCCCCCTCCCCGAGACCCCACAGCACCGGCACCACGCGGGACCGACCCCCCCCCGCCAGCCCCCGGCTTCCCACGGCCCGGGACCGGCGCTGCCCACGTTCCCGGGGACCCCCGGCCCCGCCCCCCGGGCGCTGCCCTCCCCGTTTAAGCCGATTACCGGAGGCTCCGGGGTCATTAATAACCGGGCTCGTTAATAACCGGGCTCGGCGGCAGCCGCGGGGGAGCTGGCGGCGATCCGGGCGGCTCCGCACCCCGTTCCCACCGGCTGGCTCAGCCTCGGCCGCCCATGGCCGCCCTCTTCACCGGGAAGATCCTGATGGCCAACCGGGAGCGGGACGAGGTGGAAACGGAGCGGGAGCTGGGCCGGGCGCTGGAGAACAAGGTGCTGCTGCTCTACTTCGGGTCCGGGCAGTGCCCGCGGTGCCGGCAGTTTTCTCCGCTCCTCAAAGATTTTTTCGTGCGGTTGACGGACGAGTTTTACGTGGAACGAGCTTCGCAGCTGGTGCTGGTGTACGTGTCCCGCGACGAGACGCAGCAGCAGCAGAGCGCGTTCCTGAGGACCATGCCGAGGCGCTGGCTGGCCGTGCCTTTCGGGGACGCCTTCAAAAGGTACCCAGGTAGACCCCACGCGCTGCAAACGGCCCCTCCGACCAGCCCCCAGGGCTGTATTTTCAGATATTTAATCTTTTTCCAGATGTCTTCCCTCATATTCAGTCCCACTGGAGCGGTCAGTGTAGGGTGTTAACGGTGAAAAACGGTAAAGCGCTACGGCCGCACCGATTTATAAAGCAAAAATATTTCCTCTTCCTTCCACCTCGCTTTTTGCTGATTTCTTTGTATTTCCAATTTTATTTATAACTCTTAAAGCCGTCTCAGCCAGCCCTCCAGGCACAACACGCAGCTTGAAAGATGGATGCAGCCAGGCGGATTGGAAGCACTTTGCGCATTGACCTCATTAGCAACAGAACGACCTGTAATTAATACCCGAGAATTATTCCCAGCTCCTTTTGAGGGAGCAGGTTAAAACTTCAAACGTTCTGCTGCTGTTTAAAACCGCCCGTGTAAAATAGGTCCCGGCAGCCATCCTGCACCTCCCGTACCCCGGGGGGCTGATGCTTGAATCCCCTTCCCCTCCTTCCAGCCCCACAAGGATCCGTGTCAGGCTCTAATTAGCAGTGACAGATAAACGAGCAAATAGGCTCTGCGTAACTGTATTAGGACAGCCGCAGGAATCCTACCGGACAGTGAGGATGAGGAGTGAGGCCGATGAGCGGCGAGGCCCGCTGCACCCTTCCCGATTTGAGGTTTCTTTCCCCCTTTGCCTCGCAGGGAGCTGGAGCTGCGCTTTGGCGTGTCCGAGGTGCCGGCGGTGGTGGTGCTGAAGCCCAACGGGGAGGTCATCGCTGGAAACGCCGTGGAGGAAATCCGGCGCTTGGGCCCCGCTTGCTTCCGAAACTGGCAGGAGGCTGCCGAGCTGGTAGACCGAAATTTTCTCTTAGCGGAGGATTTTGATGACTGGACCAGTAGAAGCATCACCGACCCCATCCGCCGCCTCAAGTACAAGCTGGACAAGAAAACGGAGGCGAAGAACGAGGAAAGGAGAGAGGAAGGTGAAGAGGCTTCTTAGGGGCTCAGGACGGCTGACGTGGCCGGGGCCGTCCCTCGGGCCGCTGGTCCTGCCCGACACCTCCAGAACAGCAACATCCGTCTCTGTTGTAGAAGTCCACTAAAATCACGTTAGTTTTCCAAAAGGTGAATTATTTTAAGGCAAACATGCGCTACTCCCACCCCCGGCTTTTCACATCTGGAAAATCGATGAGCGTAATAAGGCTATTCCGCCCCGACGGAATTACAGTTCCTTTTTATCACCCTAGGACCTAGCGTAGGAAAAGGGACATCTTTGTCATTTATTTACCAAAAAAGTGAGGAGAAAAGGAACTGCTAGAGACCGGCAGTCAGTGAGTGACTCGCTAAACAGTTTTAAAAATGGGAAATGCATTAAAAACCCCCCGCGGGACCCCCAAGCGTTGCTACGGGGGTACGTGGACAGGAGCACAATCCCTATGAGAAGCCCACGGAGGGGTTTTTTTTTTTTTTTGGAGACAGGCCCCCATGTGCTAAGTGAGCAAGTCCTGAGGAACCTCCCATGTCGCTGCTCACGTTACACTGCTGAAAATTTACATTTCGGACAAATCCTGCTGAGGAGCAGGTTGCTCCATGACCGGATTTACAACACGCGGCAGCTGCCTCTCCGTGCAAGCCGCCTGTTTTTATCTGCTCATCGTGGTTGCCATCTGCTGCTGCCGAGTGCCCAGCGCTGCCACCAGGAAGCCGAGACCCATCCCGGGTGGAAAATCTGCCTGTCCTAAACCTCCCGCGGCTTGCAGCGGATGGGAAACCCGCCAGGGCAGCGCCTCAGAAACATCCCTCTGCTTCGCCCTTTCAAATCCAACAGATTTGTACGGAGCGGCTGAGGGGGAACACGCTCTGTAGCCAAAACTCTGATTTCCGGAGCCTGCAGGGCATCCTGCTGCGCTCATCCCCCACTGTCTGCGATCAAGGGGTCTGAAAATCAGGAGAAGGGGGAAAAGGACCGTTAATTTGCTCATTTCTGGTGTCCTGTTCTCCACCAGATCACTGCGGGGTGAGCGGAGGATTTCCAAAAGCCCCGTGAAGGATCTGGGACGGAAAGCGCGTGAGGAAGACAGAGAGGCCGTGCAAGGCCGGCTTGTTCAACTTGTTTTCTCTCTTAATCCTCCCTCTCTTCACCCAGCAAGTTTGACAGGGGAGGAGGAGAAGTCCTACAAAATAAAGGGTTGGGAGGGAACTCTGCTTTAGGCAGGACAGGAAGGGCACTGCCTTCGGGCTGCTCTGTGGTGCGCGGACACCGCGGGAAAAGGCACAAATAAAACCCAAAAGTGCTTTCGGGTGACGTACCTGCCGGAGGAGAGACGCTGGGCTGGCTGGTGGTCACTAACGAAGCAATGTTCCGTTTACTTCGGGCTGTGGCCAGCGGTGAGTACGCCTGCGTTTAGAAAGGGAGTTATAAATCACAAATTAGGAACCTGGAGCAGTGGGAGGGAGGCAAAGGGCAACATCTCACCTGTTATTAACTGGCAGCCGGGTGCTTCTTCCCGTCGCCGTGGAACTTTGATGTCAATAAAAGGACACTCTCCACCTGAATTTATGTAAAGTTCAATAGTAGCAAATGTGGACTTTTACCAGCCCTGCCCATTTTTTTTAACCATTGTGTTTTCCTCTGTTCAAAACTGAAACTTGCCCTTTTCTCGGTGGTTGTGTGGAAGAACAAGAGGCCACGGAAGGGACACTGAGCAATAGTGAAAAGTGAATCTGCCAGCACGGGAAAGTGCTGCTGGGCCAACACCATCATCGCCATAAAGAGAATCAACTGCTTTAGTTTCTCTCCTTGACCTTCCGGTTTGTTTTTTTCCCTGGTAAAAGAAGCCATAATGCTTATGGGTGTGCTTTAGACAGAAGCGGGAGATGGAGCCACTCTTTTTCTTCTGAGAAAGCGTCACAACACGTGGGAAGCCGAGAAAGCAAAACCAACGAGCGGCGGCACAGGCAGGAGCCTGCAGATCGCCGAAGACGGGGAGGCAGCGCCGGCAGATGCTCTGCGGCGAGCGCGGTGTCGCACTTCACGCTGGCTCTGGGGAGCAGAGAAATCCGACAAACCAGCCACGAACATGATTCCTCCACCTCGAGTTCCATCGGAGATGAAAACCCTCCCGACGGAGGCGCTGAACTTAAAAGGTTTAGCTCTGCTGTCATGCGTGGGGCTTGCTATTTATTTTTATAGGGCACAGAGCAAAGGGATTTGAATGCTTAGGGCAGTATCTAAGCGCCCTTTAGTGCCAATAATCAATTTCTGATATATTTACTTTTTCAAACATGCTACCTTACAGTTGCATCGTTCTTGCTTTACCTTTTGCGTCACACAATCTCCTTACCAAGGGCCTTGCTGCTCTGTAAAAATAAAATCTACTGACGCGCGTGGAATCAGAAAGAGGCTTCACGAGCTTCAGACAGCAGAGAGTTAATGGGAGCCGGGTAGGAGGATGGGTCTGATCCCCGAGATAGCCTGGGAAGTGAGTAATTTCACAACTCCCAAGAGGAATGTGGAAAATCCACACACCTGTCTGAGGCTGCAGACTCAGCCCACGCAGACGTAGCGTCGTCGCTTCCCGCAGCAGAGGCACCACGGGGCAGCCCCGCCGAGACTCGGAGCCCGACTGCACCGGGACACCGGCAACGGCTCGATTTTCTGGTTTCACCAGCAAATACCAAGATGCCGCGGTACTTTGGATAAGCTGAGAGATTTCTCAGGAGAAGTGATGGCTTTTTCCTTGTCTGTGTTTTAGCTGAGGAAGGACGATGAAGGAGATGGAAGATACCCTCCACAGCTCACCCAAACCAACGCTTTTACTTGCAGATAATGTTATGGTAAATAAGAGAGACCGACCCGGCAGTGCAGCGCTATTGCACAGGGATAATCGGGGCTTGGTTTTGATATCCAAGCCTTGCTAAGAAACAGTTTCCTAAACTTGGGGTTCCGTTTGCTGGAAAGGGTGTGAAGAAACTCGATAATTAAGACCTGCTTTGGCCATTTCTCAGAAAACACTGGTTGCAACTTTACTGAATTAGAAAATGAATAAATGCTGAGAGCATAAGGATACATCCCGACCCTCCTTTTTTTGGGTTGTTTTTTTTTTATTTTTTTGAGCGTTTTGTCTTGTGTCTCCAGTGTCTTTCTGCAGAATGCTGCTTCTCCTCCTGTCTCTGCGGGGGAGCCGTGCTCACGGCCTGCGGGACTTTGGAGGTGCGCACCCAAAAACATAGCCTGAGAAAAAGGCTCGCCCACCCGCCCGGGGAAGGCTCGGCAGCGGGTGCTCCACCTCGCCATGAGCGGGCCGGGAGCCCGGGACTGCGCCGGCCCGGCTCGGCTCGGTGGCGGACCACCAGGCAGACCCAGCCACGAGCCCGAGGCCGGCTGCCTGGCCACTGCCTGGGCTTCGATCCCTGGCCCTGGGGATGGTGCCGGCCGCGCGGACCTCCCCACCAGCGAGGTGCTCCACGTCACCAACCACCTGAGGAACATCGACAGGAAATTTCAGCGCTTCCGCGAGCTCTTCCGACAAGGTAAATATTTTTCAGTCCACTTATTTGCTTACAAAGCAAACAGATTACGTTCAGCAAAAGCGATCCTGTCTCATTCTTGCTGCATTATTTATTTAAAGCGATGAATTTAGATGGCTCTCAGACAGTTTAGGGTGGCTTGTCTCTGCGCAGATATTTAATTATGTAAACGTCTTTTCCTATAATGAATTGCATCAATAGCTAAAGTTTCACAGCACTTAACCATCTAAGCGCAGAGGTTTCCTCCAAATGCGATGCAAAAGCACTTCAAGTGGTAGTGACAGCACCTGCAATTACTCACAAGTGCGTGAAAGTGGCTCGAAGAAAGGGCACACGCCACATCCCCACTGAGGGAACCGTGATGCGTCACCGGGAAGGAGCCCAAACGTGGCGAGGAGGCTCGAGCTGGCGGTGGGAGCCCAGGCGTGTGTCACAGCCTGGGAACGGGCTCCAGAAGTGCTGTGCCTCCCGGGCGCCGGCGCTTTCCCTTTCTCCTCGTTTTTCCCAGGATAATCTCTGTACTCGCAGGACGCTCTCCAGGCTGGAGCCCAAGTCAATAGACCTGAGAATTAAGACAATGGTTGTCACAGGCTCGGTGCTGCTCTAGAAACCCTGTCCAGCATGGCAGCGTTAACAAAATCCCTTCAGCTACTTGCTGGAACAAGGAAGCTCCTGGAGGAGTGCCACCCTCTCCACCAAGGCACCCGGAGTTCCCTGCGATCCCAGTCTCCCCACCCACGGCCGCAAGCTGTAGCTCCAGGTGACGGCGACTGCCCTACCCCAGGCACGCCGGACGGGTTGGGTCGGCCACGCTTCCGGAGCAAACTCCTGACTGCGGCGGTGCTCTTCGCTTTTAACAGCCCCCAAACAATGCTGGCTGCTCACGGAAATTAGACCTGCCCAAGCTGGTTCTTTTGCCAAGCATCTTTCCAAGCGCTCAGCATAAGGCAGCGTCTTGCTCTTGGAGGTTGGCCTTTGGGTGTAAAGACACAAAGATACACGATGCCGCTGCAGCTGGAATTGCAACGTTCATCGCTTGGGCTCATGGAGTAAAACCTGGACAAAAAGCAGCAGGGAGCCTCATCAAGGGCCCTGGCAACTAAGGACTGGGAATTTCCACGGCCATCCCATCACTGCTTGAGGGTTTTTTGGTTGCTTCCGTCTTCAGCGTTTGTTGTTTTCTGTTTTGTGCAGAACATGAGTAGGAACAGCCGGGTACGTGTGCGGCTGTGCTGAAGCGAGTTCATCGTGGGAAAGGTGAGGAGGAGAGTTTATGCATGCAAAAAAATGGTAATTTTTCTCCTTCTTAATTTTAGGAGAAGTTATTTCAGCTTCTGCTGAAGCCAAGCTGGCAGATTTACAGCAAGCCATCTCCTCCTTCCTGAACACCTACCCTGCTCTGACCGGGGATGCCATCCAGCCTGCGGTAGCGACCCTTGTCGCCAATATCAATGGTAAATCCATAACCTTAGAGAAGGTAACGAGCGCTGTAGTTATTGCCCTCTGCTCAGTGGGGGCGGAAAAGCTTTCAGCCGGGCTCAGCACAGACACACACGAGTGTCCATGTGCACAGAAAGCACCCGTCGCTACCGAAGCTGAGCAGAAGTCAGTGACCATCAAGGCTTATTCGTACCCAGCTCCCAGCGTTAGGGAAGATGGTGCTTTTAGAATGCGTGAGAGCAAGATAAAGGCTCAGACGTGAGAGCTTTTCTGTTTAGGTTGGCATCGTGCTGGCAAACGGCACCTATCTGTGTGTTTTCCACTTGTGAAGACACACGTTCGGATGGTCAAACCAAAGAAGGGAAACGCACGGCTCCGGGGAGCTGTTCTTGGCTTGGTTCTGTTTGTCGGAGCGAGCAGACACGTGCCGGGACGTCTCTCAGCGCCGAATTCCTGCGTAACCCTCTGCAAAATGTTTTCAGGTGTTGGCTAGTCCGTGCGTGGCAGGGAGGTAGAACTCGACTGACCCACAGGATGTTGCTTTACAGAGCCCTTGGAGGTTAAGGTAGTGCCCCGCGCCACGCTGACCCTGGCTGGGGGGTGGTTAATGCTCTTTCTATCCCTGTTTTGCACGTTGGTTTCTTGGGAGCTCAGATACCCTTAAATCTAGTGGAAAATCCTCACCTGAAAGCTGGTCTCAGCCTCTCCAGAAGAAAGGCACAGTGGTTCCTGGCCTTTGTTCTGGGAGTCTGATGAGCTTCGAGAGGAAGCACTGAATGTCCTGTCCCGATATTGGGTGTGTGAGCAGAGCCAGGGCTGGCACGAGGCTCTCAGCAGGGGCTGGAAGGAAGGAAAGTGCCCCAACCACGCCGCTGCTATCGCTCCCGGTTTCTTTCCTCCCCTGCCTTCAAAAGACTTACCGATGTGGAAAGATATTTGCCTTGTAAAATAGCAGCGGTGACGTAAAGGCGAGTTTAACGAGACCTCGTAGGGGGCTGCTCCTGTGTATTGTCTGCAGTAACTTGCCATTGTGCTTGTTCTAAAATAGTCATTAAAAAAAAATTCACCTGTTGGAAATGCAGGAGGAGTTTGCAGGCTGCGCCGGAGGAGCTCAGAGTCAGGGGAGCAGCCCTGTGCCCAGCACCCAGCCGGCTGCAGCCTCTCGTTAGAGGACCTCGTTACTGCCCTGTGTCACCTTGGAAAATGGGCCGTTTCTCAAGAATTCCCGTTACTTCCCCTTTGTGAGCCTCTGATCTTCAAAACAAAGTTTAGGGTTTTACCATCTCGGCTTTTACCAAAAAAAAAAATAACCAAACCCCAACCAAAAAAGGGCACAGTCATTCCCCAAGAACGTCGAGGAAACTGCTCGAGACTGGGAATTGGGATCCTGAGTGATGTTTCTGGTAAATAAGGAGCCCCACCCCTTGTTCTATGTTGGCTTTTATTAGCTTTTTTTTAAAAAAAATTAATTAGAGGGTGTTGCTGTACTATGTTGCAATCCTTTTGTCTATAAATGCCTTTACACTAGAAAAACCCTTTTTATAGCGCTTCTCTGGGAATAAAGCCCTTTGCAGCAGGGTATGACAATTACACCGGCACTAAACACCCCTGGAATTATACTGCTTGATCATAAGAAACCGAGACGCAGACTGGGGAAGATCTGCCTGGAGGATGTCCCCGGGCTGGCCCCTCGCCGATCCCAGCAGCGCTTTGCCATGGGGTTTTTCATCCCGAGTCTCCTGCTCCCTTCTGAAAGTCACCCGTTCCCTCCAGAGTCGGGGCACAAACTCTCCCACGTGCCACGTTCGCTTGAGCCTGAAACATTCGACGCTGAAGCGGTAACTCTGAGAGTCTAGGATTATTTAATTTTTTTTTAATTAAGCGTTGATGATAGAAAGCTCAGCTGACTTAGCTCTGGCCCGGGTCTGGCTGCAGTCGGAGGGACAGAGGAGCCTGTAGCTCTGCCACCGAGTCTGCGCCGCGACCGCAGGCAGAAATTTCGCAGAAGAAACGTAGCGGCATTACTTGAGTCTCCAGCAGATGCTGAGGAAAGAGAAACTGTGGGTTTTGGGAGTCCAGGGCCACAAACGTATTTTTTCATTGCATGAGAAAGCATAGATTTTTAAATTATTCATTATTTAGTGAAGAAAAATGAATAGCTTGGCTGCTGAGCATGTTTGTTTGTTGACTGTCACATTTTTGCTGTTGGTTTCTCTAATATTTGCAGAAGGAAAAAACTTCAGTTTCTGCTCACTTTGGTCTCTAATCTTTGAATAAATGCTTTCCAGTTCCCACAGCAGAGTTTCATCGCTAAATCACCACCAGTATTCCTCAACTGAAGGCAAAATTCACCAATTTTGAAGCCGGCAAGGCCAGCTCTGCGCTTGAAGCCAGTAAATCAGTCGCTTGTGGGCGGGAGAGCATCATCCGGCATGGGTGGGCGTTGGGATTTAAAGGTCTGCACCCCGGCCCACCATCTGGAGAGCACTCCCAGGCTGAGAAATATCTTGACGCGAGCAAAAGCTTTTTTCCTAGCTCATCAAAAACGTATAAAATCAGGTTTTGCTGAGCAGAGGTCGAGCAGGGCTGCGAGCTCCCAGGAGGCTCCGTCACACTCACGCACCGGCGAGGAGAGCAGAGGGCCAGGGGTCAGGCAAGGGCGGCTGCTGGCCCCTCCCTGCCCCAGGGGCTCATCCTCGCCCTTCTCCTGTCCCCTCTTTTAACCAAACAGCCCTTTCCCCTCCCCACCGGCAGTTTCTTGGCGGTTTGTTCGGTCTATTTGGAGGCACGGGTGTTTCTCGGGAGGCAGAATGTGCTCCCCGGGTAGAACAACTGTGGCTGCTGCGATAGCGACACGCGCTGAAGGCCAGGAGGACTCAGAAACGGTCCCTTTGCTATTTACCACGACACATCTGAGTTATGCAAATTGCACCATCAAACCAGCGCGGGCTGCGCAGTTCCCCTGCGCGGAAGAGTGTCTGCAGGAAGCAGATTTGGCTCCCGCGGCCGCGCTCACCGACAGCCACTTCTGCCAGTGATGTCGGGCAGGTCGTCTTCACACACAGCTCCCATGGGCTTCTGGATAATTCCTTCACGTCTGATCTGATCAAGGAGTCGTGTTTTTACTCAATTTGGCCGTGATTCAAAGCGGGGTAATTTGGGATTCTGCTGCTGACCAAAATACTGAAGATTCAGCCATGGGAGAGCCAGAACCAAGTGGTATGTGACGGCGTTTGAAATGAGCTTTTATCCTGTTTGTAATGTCAGCTTTTGGGGCTTGGTGTGATGTGTGAAGCAGATCAGCCTGAGCCACCTAGGAAATACGGGTGCTAGAAAACAGCCCTAAGTTCCTCTAACTGGGGTTGCCATGAAGATCCCACCTGCTCAGTTCTTTAAGTCTTTCTCTGCCAGATGCAGTTCTGGGATGCATTTGTACTGGGCATTGACTTTTGTAAGAGGAAAGGATGCAACCCCCTTCTTCAGGAGGTGGAATGTGCAACATTTTCTCTTAAGAGATCAGAAGTACATAATGCTGGTACTTGTACACCCTCTGCTCAAGTCCCTCGGATAAAAATTTGCTCTAAGTCCTTGTTCTCAAAGGCGACAACCTTAATTAAGAACATAATCCGTTTGAGTCCGAGTAACACCAACCGAGCATCTGAGAGGTCTCTGTGCCACCCGAGAGCACAAATCCCCTCCTGCCAGAGCCCCACGTTCCACAGGGGCCAGTCCCTGGTGCTTCAGAGAGAGGAGGGAAAAAAAAATCTCACTGGCTCAAGGAAATGTGGAAAGGAACACGAGTCCTTTCCCTGCTGTCACATTCAAAGGCATCGTTATCCCTGTAGCTAGAAAACTTTATTTCAGCTTGACTTTAGGCAGCTGGATCTTGTCATGGCTTTGTCACGAAAATCAACAAAACAGTAGTTAACAGTTTCTGTAGCTCACAGTCATACTTGGGGATAGTTCAAGGACGGCTCCATGTCTTTGATAAGCTGAATAAACTGAGCTTGTTTAGAAATGAGACGAGTTTTCTACCCCCCCCCCCCCTTGCCCTACAGAGTGTTTCTGTGCCTTCAGCAACGTCTGCACAACCCCCTGTCAGCACCGACACCCAACGTGCTCCTCGTCCAGCGTTGCTGGAGCCTCTTTCTGCTCCCTGTTCCCCTTTTGCCCGTACCCAGGGCTTGCAGCCGGCTCTTTCCGCGGCATTGCGTGTGAAGCTCGTGTTAGGCGACTACCCCTTGTGTCCAGCTCTGCTTTTCAGGGCAGAGGCTTCCAGCCTCCCTCTACAGCTACCTGAAAGGAGGGTGCAGACAGCTGGGGATGAGTCTCTTGAGCCAAGGGACCAGCGGCAGGACAAGAGGGAATGGCCTCAAGCTGCGCCAGGGCAGGGTCAGACTGGCTCTTAGGAAGGATTTCTTTGCAGAAGGGGTTGTTGGGCGTTGGAATGGGCTGCCCAGGGCAGGGGGGGAGTCCCCGTCCCTGGAGGGGTTGAAGAGCAAGGTTGACTTAGCGCTGAGGGATATGGTAGAGTTGGGAATGGTCAGTGTTGGGTCAATGGTTGGACTAGAGGATCTTCAAGGTCTTTTCCAACCTGGACGATTCTGTGATTCTGTGAAATAGCTGCACCTGATTTGTGGATGTTCAGCTCTGCGCCGCCGTGGAAGCAAAACCGTTTCTGAAGGCACTTAAAGACCAATAAACAGCTCTCTGCCGGAGTGTTGGCCGACGCTCTTGGTCTCATCAAGCACTTTGGCAGGAGAGATGATGACGATACAAATCTGATCCTTTAATAAACCCACCAAAGAGCAGGAATCTGTTTCTGAGATCCCACTAGAAACAACAAATACATCGATTTAAGAGGTATTTTTAGGTTTGTCTGTGAAACTGTTTTTAACATGTGACCAAGGGTACCATCCAGAACGTGACATGACTGGAAAAGGCAAATGCCCCCAAGAAATCCAAGTGTGCCATCTCCACAGCGTGCCTTTTGTCAACAAAATCTCTCTGTTAAGGAGGTTTATCTGGCAGCTCTTTTGAAAAACCGAGATGACTGGTGTAAATTATTTTGTTCAGACTTGGTTTTTAGCCACTCATGTCCTAGATTCATCCTTCGGTCGCTAACTGGGAGGTCCTTTTACTGCCTTCCAGGACTGGAAGCATCTGCTGTGCTTCACTGTCAGTTTAAATTCTTCTTACCATCGCTAACACTTCCTTATTCTTAATGTTGAACTAACAAACCACCAGAAGTTTAATGTAGTTGTACTTTTCTTACTTAAAAAGCAAGGTTTGTTAACTAAGAACTGCAAGGGGCTGCCAGCTATCAAGTCTGTTTTACTAATATTTTCCTCTAAAGCTGGCGATCACCTCATTTTTTTTTGGCAAACTAACGCACCTGTGCTCAGTTTCTGCTGGCAGACATCTCAAACATTTGCCATGTGCACACTTTCTTTTTCTAATGAATTGATGTACAAAGTGGAAATTCTCCACACGCACACACCCCCCCCCCATCCTGCCCTGGAATGTTTAATTAATCCCCTCGTTAATACAATGCTATTTAGGACGCCTGACCTTGCTGTATTTCCTGTCAGTTGTGGGCGATCGCCCTGCTCGGCAGCAGTTCCAACCTCCTCAAAAACGAGCTGATTTGTAAATGCCGTTTTTGCCAGGGCCTTTGTTCCACTGAAGGAGGAAGAGGAGAAATCAGAGTGACAGATGGGAAGTGGGTCTTGGTTTTGCAAAACCGTTGTCAAGGAACTTGGATTATTTTGTTCCAAACCTGTTATTGCTCAGGCAGAGAGAGGTGCTGCCCTGGGCAGCGGGCGTCCCTCGCTGCCAGCCGTACCCGCAGCCTCACGGAGGGACGACGTGGTTCGAGAGGGAGGATTTTGTGCAGGAGTGGCAGACGACAATTTGAGAGTTCTCAGACTTGTTTGGCCCAATTTGCTTCGAACTGTGTTGCGGGTTAGCGAGCGGGGGAGTTTCCGCTAAGAAGCGTGAGCCCTTTTATGCAGAAATGGGAGATTTTCTCCAGTGGAAAAATTCAGATGTTGTGTTGTAAAGCGCAAGACTGAGCGCAGAGAAGGGGAAGGTGGTAGCGAGGAACAGACTCGTGATACTGAGGTTTAGCAAGGGTGCCACACCGAATGAGGGGTTTAGACATTTACCTCATTTCACGGTAACTGCAGCAGAAAGGGAAGCGACGCTTCTGCTGAACGGCAGAACAAGAGCTTCTCCTGCTAAAAATATCCTCAGCGCTCCGCACACCTACCGCTGGGGGAGTGCGCCCTCCCCGTCACGGCGGAAAAAGGCAGCGAGAAGCCGTGAGCTTCCCTGAAGGTCGATGATGGAGATGAGATGAGTCTTGGCCACCCAAGGAGGGGTAGAACTCTGCTCCGGTGCGAGCGCTGCCTGGACAGGGTGCTCGCCTCGGGGATGCGGGTCTAGTGCCGACGCTGGAAAGGGTTTCTGCTGGAATTGTCTAAGATAAGAAGAATAAGGATACTCTGTCCTTCAAGAAACAGATGGGTTTTAATCTCCAGAAGAGTGAGTTTCTAGATCAACCTTCCAGTTGTCGTCAGGTTGTCCAGTGAGATAACTGGTTTGGAATGGCAGCACCTGTGTGGCAATGAGGCTGCAGAGTTGTAGTGACCAGACAAAGGGCTGAGCCCGAGTCTCTCCAAGTCTGCAGTCCCACATCCCAGCGCCGCGGCGGATGCTCTGCTCCCTCATCCTCACCGGCCAAGGCTCTGAGCGGGATCTGAAAGATGAATTAGTTTATGGATATTTACGGGAGCCTCTGCAAACCTGCCAGGGGCTCCATTTTCCTTCTTGTACAGGAAAGTGGATACAGATGTTTATGGATTTCGCACGTGGGCAATCAGGAGCGCATGGCTCATCAGGAAGGGACACCCTGAAGCTGTCCCGACGGCAGCTGTGACAGCGAAGAGCAATACATTCGAGGCGATTCCTTTCCTTCATGATACACGCACGAGGCACGTGAATCATTTGGCCCAGACCTGCACATGTCAAAAAAGATTTCAAATAGATGGGACAAACTGGCACAGCTCCCGAATGACAAAGGGGCTGCGTAGAGGGAAGCGCGTGTTTAAACTTGTGGGAATGCAGCTAACAACATCAGCTGCAAGGCCAGGGAAAGTTTTCATGTCCAATTTTTCCTCCGTCCTACTTTTATAGTGTTACATATAACAGTATCTTAGCGAGATGAAGCAAAAGACTTGCAAGAACCCGAGGTTCTTGCTTATCTTACGGTGCCTCAAGAGCTGCTTTCAAAAGCAGAATGTTTCATTTCGCCCATCACCAGCGCTGCTCAAGTTGAGTCACTTCTTCCTGTTGTACAATCCTCTGCTAGTGGTAAACAAGAGCAATTAAAGCTGTCCATCTGCTCACACAAAGTAACGAGAGTAGCTAGGATTCACATTAAATTAGTAAGCCTTGGATTTGTTACATCTTGGATTGTGAACAATTTGGGCCCCTTACAGAAAAACCAGGCTGAGATGTTTGGTAAACTGCCTGCCCCAGGTCAGCCACGGAACGGGGGTTTCTCAGGATGAGGCAGGGCAGGCGCTGGGCACAGTTTGCAGCTCTCCGTGAGCAGCATCGGTGCTTTTCCGTCCCTGCCCCGGGTGCCCCACGCGTGGGGTCTGGCGGTTCCCCGCAGCTCCTTCAGACCTCGGTGGTTTAGTGTAAAAAACCCAAGGGCGTCTTCACACATTTTCAGCGTCTCCTTTTGCTTTGGAGTAAAACATTCAGAAAACTTTTAAAGAACGAGGGCCAGCCTAAATCCAAATTATTCACTCAGCAAAGGCAAGTGAGCCCGGAGCGTTCCCAGCTCGTTTGGTGATGCAGAAGGGACGCAGCCCCCAGCCCGTGCTGCCCAGTGCCACCGCAGTGTCCCACCCGCCTCCTTCACACCTATTTCTGTTTTTAAGGTGGTGATGGGGTTAGATCGGTTGATGTTCATCGCTTGAACACTGTTACTATGTGACTGTCAGAGAGCACTTTTATTTGACACCAAACAAGGAGATTTGTGGGAAAAGATCCCTAATCCTTCCCAGTCTTTCTCTTAATTGCAGATTCAAATACTTTCTCTGCATTGTTTGATATCATTCTGTAGTTAAACCCCACATGCTCCCTGAGTACAGACGAGCCAGTCTTGTGCTTTTCTGCACCGTTTCGGCTGGAAGGGTGGACGATGACCTAATCAAAACCTGACTTGAAAAAAAAATCTGTATGTTGCAGGAGTGAGACAAGGCCCAGGAGTAGCTCGAACTGAGACACAAACTGACTTTTCTACCGAGCATCATTTGAGCAACATTTACAAATACTTGCTCACTGTCAAAAACTCGACTATCAGTGAAGCAACTCTAGATTTAGGTCAACCACATCCTGTTTCCTGGAATGTCAAAAGGACAAAGAAGAGTGAAGTTTGCTTTTGTTTTTAACAATTGTGCCCAGTTTCATATTTTAAAACATTTTTCCTTTGTTTTGTTTTTTTTTTTTGCAGCAACTTTCAGCCTGAGTCAATTTTAGTTTCAGCCCTCAGTGACAAACACATGACAGAGCGGAAAGTGAGATTAACGGCATGAATGGCCCCGTGCAAGATGCGTGTGCTCACCTGCACCCTGCTACACGTGCAGCTGCGGGCAGAACACGCTTCGACCCGACAGACGCGTGGCAGGAGCGTGTTGCCCCTCAAGCAGGGCCAAGCCCATTTTATATTTCACACGCCCAACAATTTGTACCTGCTGGGGACTGAATGAGGTGCAGGGTTTCGTAATGGAGGTTATCACCATAAATAAGCACGGAGAATATTGAGAAACGGTCCCTGCACATAAAATATTGCGACACACACACACGCGTGCGATGCACAAGGAACAGGCAACTTCTGCACCAGCGGGGTGCAGCGCTGCCTGATGCTCTCTGCACCCCCCACTCTGCCCCACGGGCTGCGCAGCGCACGCCCGGGTTTTTTTGGGGTGCCAGGCACGCTGCTGCACCCCGTGAACCCCCCCAGCGGGGCTGCCAGCGCTGAGCTAAGGACAGTGGCACGACTTCAGCTCGGTGGCTACCATAAAGGTCTCCACGGCTGATTGCAAGCCCTAAAATCAGCTTAGATGTCTCCCCTGGACATCTGCAGACTCGTTTTCTGGGGGTTCTGCCCCAGGAACCTCGATGAATCCTCTGGAGAGGAGGAGGCTGAGGGGAGACCTCATTACCCTCTACAGCTGTCTGAAAGGAGGTTGCGGAGAGCTGGGGATGAGCCTCTTTAACCAAGTAATAAGCGATAGGACAAGAGGGAATGGCCTCAAGTTGCGCCAGGGAAGGTTTAGACTAGATGTCAGGAAGTATTTCTTTACAGAACGGGTTATTAGGCAGTGGAATGGGCTGCCCAGGGAGGTGGTGGAGTCCCCATCCCTGGAGGTGTTTAAGAGTAGGGTCGACATAGCGCTGAGAGATATGGTGTAGATGGGAACTGGCAGTGCTAGGTTAATGGTTGGACTAGATGATCTTCAAGGTCCTTTCCAACCTAGTTGATTCTGTGATTCTGTGAATTTGTCATTCCCAGAGTTTCCTTTGGAATCCCGTCTCACCCTCCCCTCACTGCGCTTTGCCAGGCCATCGCCCTTTGTCGCTCCCCTGTGGATCTGCGCGGGGCTCAGCCGCGCTCCCCTGCACCTCTAGAAACCATCCCGCTGACCTCGGGGAGCTTTTGGGTTTCAGTGACATGATTTCTTCTCCAACTCCAGGTCTTGACAATCAAGAGAGGACCCCTGAAAACAGGAAGCGGTACAGTGAGATATTCCGGAGCCTGGATGCCATCGAAATCTCAATTGGAAACGCGTACGTAGAGAAAATGGGGCTGAACCCGTTTTCTGGGTCTTTGGAACCGCAATTTATTTTATTGCCTTTTTATTTTATTATACAGGACCGTTGATATGTTCATCGGTGATGCTGACAGCACTGACGACACCGACCTGAGCGCAGAGAAAGAGGTCGTTCCGGTAGGCAAAGAATGAGATCCATTTTATTAAAGCAATTATCCATGTCCATTGCCAAAGTGCATGATTCTATCTTATTAAATTCTATGTCACTAAAATTGTTTTTTGGATGATCATCCCCCTAAAAAAAAAAACCAGCTACAGCTTACTTGAATAGCCAGAACTGTACACCCCTTGGTTCTACCAGTGATGGATAATAACAGAGCTGATAATATTTAGTGGAAACATTCAGGTATTTACTGTTTGGATTTATATTTTTCTGAAAAACAAGATGTAGAAATTGCTGGTTTAAGTTCTGCATGCTAAGAAAAAGATCAGACAAGACAGCAAACCCAGAATACATTCGAGAGTCATGCTTCAAAAATCTCTAAAATTTTGGTCTCAAGAAACAAAAGACCCTCAAAATAGAACTTAATGTTTTTTCACTTGCTTTGGGCACTATGGGACTTTTGGGGATAATCAGCCTCATTTCATGCTTTTCTGTATGAACAAAGGGGCTAGAACTTTGTTTTTCTCTGACAGCGATTGTGCTCATGTAATCATATTATCCCATGAGCTAAACTTGAAAATAAAAATCAAATATTTTGTGATTTATAGGATGATTTATAGTAAAATAAGAGCTGCCCTTTGGAGCCCTCTTCCAGCCTTCATCTCTCTGCCGTAGCCGCGTGTTTCCTCCCTGTTTCTGCCTGTGGCAGACTTTTACCTTCCCTCTGACAAATCTCAGGCTACTATTTGAGCTGCACTGGGATGCTTAGCTAAGCCAAATCAGCACCCCAGCTGGCCTTTTTTGAAAAATCCTCCACATTCCTGAATACTCATTTTTCTTTCACCATTTTCTTTTTTTCTTTCCCCTCCCTACAGCTGAGTGAAAGTTTCTGCAAGAGCAAAACCAGTTCAGAGAGGCAAGTGCAGGCAGACATAACAGGTAACATTGCTAAATAAAAAAAAAAAAAAATCAAAGAGGTGACATGAGAACACTTGGTCACTCACCTGGCGACAGTCCTGGCAGCCTGATGACACGGGTGGAGAATGCCGGTGTCTCTGCCGGCGTCGGTCTCACCAGCTCCGTACTTGTCGCATAAAACACAACGTAAAATTGTTTTTCTTCATCTAAAGTCCCCGTGAAGCAAAACCCATAAAATTCTAAGCTGCTTTCTCACAGATTTCAGCCTGAAATGGTTTTAGATTTGCTCGCTGCAGTATGATAAACCTGTATTAGGTTCTACCCAGGAACAAGAACACTTCCTGCAACTCCCCGGTAACCCCTTAGGTCCTTCACTTTTGGATTTCAAAACAAATTAAAGAAAAATATTTAATTAGAAGTGGAGGGCAGAGGAATATATATGTCTAAATTACCTGGAACTTGCGTGGTTCCATGGGCAGGGCTTCATGGGGTCACTGTGAGTAGATCACATTGTTCAGTGAAAAACCTTTCTTATGGCTGATATTTGAGTATTTTGCAGCACCAACTCTTAAGACTCCAATTTTGCCACTCTTGGGGGGAGCCTCTGTCCACCAGCCAGAGCCATTCTGAACCCGGTTTTATTCTGTTGCAGTTCAGGAGGCAGATGAGATGCTGATTAAATGTGAAGGTGGCATTGACGCAGCCCTCGAGTACGCCAAAATGTGGTGCAAATACGTCAAAGAGCTTCTCAGCTGGATTGAAAAACGTCTGAGTTACGGTGAGTCTGTGCACGGAGCCAGCTGGGAGTCTGTAGACTTTTCGATAGCTTTTTTTGAAAAGCTAAAACCACACAGTTGCAAGCAGAATTACAGCAGCGAGAACCCGGCCAAAGACGAGCCCTTTTAGATGCTTTTTGCATAAAGACATAGAGTCAGAATTTCTTCTTCCCTGCATGATCCTAACTGACTGGAATGGCCTCTGGCTTTGACAAACCCACCCCTGCCACCGTGAACCTGGTGATTAACCTGCTCTGCCCTTTTACAGAGACAGAGTTTGCCAAAGGGATGGTGAAGATCGCAGAGTCGGGACGAAACGCCATCGTCCAACAGGTACGGGACCTCACAATGTCCCTGCTTCGCTGCGCGGGGTCCCTGAGGAGGGGGAGGAGGACGGGAGCCCTGCGCGGAGCAAACGGGAGGCTGTCCCCACACAGGTGGCCAAGAAGGCCAATGGCATCCTGGCTTGTATCAGCACCAGCGTGGCCAGCAGGGACAGGGAAGGGATCTGACCCCTGTGCTCGGCACTGGTGCGGCCGCCCCTCGGTGAGTGGGTTCAGTTTTGGGCCCCTCACTCCAAAAAGGCCATTGAATGACTCGAGCGTGGCCAGAGAAGGGCAACGGAGCTGGTGCAGGGTCTGGAGCACAGGTCTGATGGGGAGCGGCTGAGGGAACTGGGGGGGTTTAGTCTGGAGAAGAGGAGGCTGAGGGGAGACCTCCTGGCCCTCTGCAACTCCCTGAAAGGAGGGTGCAGAGAGGGGGGAGGAGTCTCTTGAGCCAAGGACCCAGCGGCAGGCCAAGAGGGAATGGCCTCAAGCTGCGCCAGGGCAGGGTCAGACTGGCTCTTAGGAAGGATTTCTGTCCAGAAGGGACTATTGGGCGTTGGAATGGGCTGCCCAGGGCAGGGGGGGAGTCCCCATCCCTGGAGGGGTTGAAGAGTCGGGTTGACCCAGCGCTGAGGGATCTGGTAGAGTTGGGAATGGTCAGTGTTGGGTCAATGGTTGGACTGGAGGATCTTCAAGGTCTTTTCCAACCTGGACGATTCTGTGATGAACCAGCTGGAGTGAACTCCAGCTTCAATCCAACAGCAAATATCCCTCCAAAACCGTTCCTAAACCTCTCAGTATTGGAGTAGTTCCTTTTTTTTTTTCCCCAAGGACTTATAACATGGAGTTATTGTTTGGAAAATTAGAGGATTCAGCAAAGCAAGGGATGGAGTCAGCACAACACTGCCCAGCATAAAACTCTTCTGCCTCCAGCATCCTGCTGTGTTGTCTGAAAAAAAAAAAACAACCAGTGTAGACACTCTCACCTTTCTGTAACAGATCTTGGCCATAGCTACCAAAAGCTCTTAAATTTAGGAAAGCTGCAGTGATTATCCATCATTTTATAATTGCTTTTTTTGGTTTTTGCAGTACAACATGCCTCTCCGGGCGCTCTATACGATGGTCCTGGAACACGACATAAAGATTGGAAATTCGGCTAGTGAGACTGCAGGATTGCTCCAACACAAGGAGTTCTACCAGGTACTTTATTTCTCCGTGGATTAAGACAAATTTGCTGAAAGATTAGATGGGAGCATCACAGAGACCTAACGAAGGGATTTATGCTGGTCTGAGGGGGTGGAAGGGAAGAGAGAAGGAAATGCTCACCAAGTTTAAGGGAAAAAGAGGCACCTTGCAAGGCTTGCTCTAATGTCACGCCCTCGGCTGTCAGATACTTTTCCTGCCTCGTGAGGAACTGTTGCCATCCTGACTATTATTCCTCTGCAGCCTCTGTCAGCCAAGAAGAATGAAATTGAGAAGTGGAGGAAAGAATTCAAAGATCAGTGGACAAAGGAGCAAAAGAGAATGGTAAGAGGCTGATAGATGGGCATAAACCACTAAACCCAAACATTTACAAATAAGCAGTAACTAAATAATGTAATATGCATCCTGCTATTGAATAAAAGGACTTTTTTAACGAGTACAGGGAGGGGAGCGCTTGCAGCGTTCCTGTGCCGTCCTGGCCGTGCTCCCTGCTGGACCCCGTCACCCCCTGGCGACTGCGGAGGCCGCAGAGCGAGGGCACAGCTTGGGTTTGCACACGCTGGCACCCGGCTGCCTTCAGCCAAGGGGGATCCCCTGCAAGGGGGGGGCTCTGTGCCTGTGGCCCCTCCCCAAACCCCACCTGCACACGCTCTGCTAGAACTTCACCAACAGCCCTTTTCGCCAGGGATTCCTGCTGGGAGGAGGGTGCTCCTGGGCACCTTCATCCAGGACAGCCGGGTCTCTACTCAGCTGTAGAGGAAACCCAGGGGCTCCCTTAGAGCTCCTGAACTTTGGGAGGAGAGGGACAGAGAATCACAGACTGGTTTGGGTTGGAGGGACCTCAAAGATCATTTAGTCCCACCCACCCTGCCATGGGCAGGGCCACCTTCCACCAGCCCAGGTTGCCCAAAGCCCCGTCCAACCCGGCCTTGAACCCTTCCAGGGAGGGGACAGCCACAGCTTCTCTGGGCAGCCTGTGCCAGGGCCTCACCCCCCTCACAGCAAAGAATTTCTTCCTTAGATCTAGCCTAAATCTACCCTCTTTCAGTTTAAAACCTGTTAACCCCTCATCCTATCCATACACCCCTGATGACAAGTCCCTCCCCCCTTTCCTGTGGCCCCTCTCAGTCCTGGGAGGCCACTCTAAGGTCTCCCCGGAGCCTTCTCCAGCTGAACCCCCCAACTCTCTCTGCCTGTCCTCACAGGGGGGTGCTCCAGCCCCCCGAGCATCTTCGTGGCCTCCTCTGGCCCCGCTCGAGCAGGTCCGTGTCCTGATGTTGGTGCCCCCAGAGCTGGACCCAGCACTGCAGGGGGGTCTCCCGAGAGCGGAGCAGAGGGGGAGAATCCCCCCGCCTCGCCCTGCTGCCCACACTGCTCTGGGTGCAGCCCAGCACACGGGTGGCTTTCTGGGCTGCGGGCGCACGTTGCTGGCTCACAGTCAGTTTTCCACCCACCAACACCCCCAAGTCCTCCTTGGGGCTGCTCTCCAGCCACTCCTCGCCCAGCCTGGATTTGTGCTTGGGATTGCCCCAACCCATGGGCAGGACCTTGCACTTGACCTTGTTGAACTCCACAAGGTTGGCATGTCCCACCTCTCCAGCCTGTCCAGGTCCCTCTGGCTGGATCCCTTCCCTCCAGCGTGTGACCGCACCACACAGCTCGGTGTCTTTGACAAACTCACTGAGAGTGCCTCAATCCCGCTGTCCATGTCCCCAACAAAGTTGTTAAACAGCGCCGGTCCCAACCCCTGAGGACGCCACTCTCCATCGGACATCGAGCCACTGACCCCAACTCTTTGAGTGCCACCACCCAGCCAATCCCTGACCCACCGAGTGGCCCGTCCGCCAAATCCACGTCTCTCCAATTTAGAGACAAGGATGTCATGCGGGACAGCGTCAGATGCTTTGCACGAGTCCAGGTAGATGACACCAGTTGCTCTCCCCTTATCCGCCAACGCTGTAACCCCGTTGTAGAAGGCCACCAAATTTCTCAGGGCTGATTTGCCCTTCGCGAAGCCGTTTGAATGACAATATCCACGGGAACCCAGAGACAGGCACTATCCTTGTAAGCGGAGCACTGCTGTGACTTGTTCCTCCCACTGCCTCGCCAGCCTTCCTAAACCTGTTCCTTTTCCTATTCCAGAACGAATCCTTGTCATCCCTGCGCAAGTCCCGCCTGCAGTACCTACAGCGCTGCGAGGAGCTGGAGAAAGCAAAGCACCTGAGCGCCAAGGCGGAGGACGAATACCAGAGTGCAGCCGCCGCCAACCCCGGCAGCGCCAACAAGCAGCTGGAGAAGCGGCGCCGTTCCTGCGAGGAGGCACAAGCCAAGGTGAGGAGTTCAGACCAGGCTGCTGGCGTTTCGAGCCATCCCACACGCCCTCTGACGGCATCTTCCCACCCACCCCGGTGACTTTCTCCTCCTTTGCTCCGTTTCTGGTCGCGCACAGGTTCAGGAGACAGAAGCTTTGTACAAGATGTGCATCAGCGATGCCAACTTTCGGCGACAAGAGCTGGAGAAAGTGCGAGCGCGGATCGTCTCCCATATCCGGAAGCTCATTTACCAAGGGGACGAGGTGCTGACGTGGGTACGTGTAGTCTTAAAATTTCTCCTCTAATCCTCGTTTTGGGGAAACTGCTCTTTGGGATAAGACCTCTAGGCTCTTCACTGCTGAACCACCCTATAACTGACCATTCTCAAGTAGTTGAAGTCAGGGGAGTGCTCTGGACATTGCTACCAACCTGCTACTAAAACATCTCAGATATATAATCACATTTTCAATTACTAATGCTTTGAGAACACAAATATCCATGGAAAAAGTCTAGGGGGGAAAAAAATCCTAGAACAAGAAACAGTGACATAATTTTTATCTGACCTGTTAAGTAAAATTATCAATAAGCAGAAGTGCAGGTAATTGAGTTTGGGTAATGAAAAACTGAAAAGTAGTGAATGACTGAGATCCAGGGGAGGAAAAAGCACCTGAGCTTTCACTAGCACTGAAGGTTTTTTTGGTTTCTTTCCCCGTAAGGTCACGTTAAGGATGTTCAAGCAGCGGCAGACTCAGTCAGAACAGATTCCAGTGGGATACCAGTACCTGTCCGAGGTCTGCAAGCCGTACAAAGCGGGTGAGAAATACCTGGAATTCATTCAGGCTCTGCAGAAGAAAGACATTCCTATGGAATTGTTTGAATTCGAACCACTCACTTCCGGAGGGCAGAGGTAAAAAAAAAAGTGGAAAACTCACATCCTAGCTGAAAGGTCAGAAATATATAGTGCACAGAGCAAAAAAGTGTTTAAAACATGTTTATGAAGTCCCCAGCAAGGCTGCAGTGGGCAGTTGCTGAGCACAGAAAAGCCACAGGCTCAGCTCTTAGGGCCTTCTCCGTGCACGGCTCCGCTAACGAAGGACAGATCTCTAGAGATGCGCTTGGGTCCTTCTGCTGAGCACGGGACCAACATCACTGAAAGGAGGGCGGCACTTTCCTACCACGTCCCTTCAGCTACTTCTATCATTTGCCAAAGATTCAGATCGCTCCTTTCTCACACGGGTGCTGTCTGATTTCTAAATTTTCCCTGCAGGTAGAAGAGGTGAAATTGTATTGAACAGATTTGTTTCCCTAGTTTTGTGCACGTGGTTATTGTAGTCTCCTGGAGAACTCGGCTTACACCTGTGAGCTGCCCGAAACAGATGCTTTGCCTCAGGTACCCATGAGGCACCTCGGTGATGCAGTGTTGTCCCTTACTCTTCACTGCTGGAAAATTGTTTGCAATCCCTTCTCAGGTCCCCTCCCAGCAGCAAAAAGAAGATGGTGCTGCATTCCACAGGACCCTCCTCTGCAGCAAAGGACGCGAGCACGCCAGAAGATACGTCCAGAAAGCAGTTCTCCCCAAACGGCGAACAGAGTAGGTTGAATTTAATAAGGACGACCCCATCTTCTCTCGAGCCGCTGTAGTTTAATTTAGATTAGTAGCCAGAGGTGGGATAGGTCTCAAACTGTTAGGGCAGTGCTTAAAGCTTTGCTCAGACTGGGAGAAAATATTGACAAGTTTTTACGGATGTTCTTGGGAGCTTGGTTTGGACTTCAACCCTGTGCTGAAGTGTCCCAAGAGCGCTCGGGCTGGTCTGTCACCGTATCCACCTTCCGCAGGTGCGAACAAATCCCTCTGCAGCGACACAGAAAGCCTGGGTGGGAGTTGTGAATCCCGGTCCCTGGACTCCCCCAATTCCAGCCCAGGTGAGAGCCGCAGAAATTCTTCCCTAATATTGCCCCAAACCCTAAAAATGGGAATGAAGTCTACACTGAACCACTTTGTGCATCATGAGGACGAGATTTTCTCTCTTCTCAAGGAAACTCTAACAGGAAATTGTTGAAAGCTTCATCCACCGGCACCATGTCGTCCTCAGATGATTTTGAAGAGAGAGACTCCTTGCAAACTTTTGAAAATGGTGAGACACACACACATTTGACTCGCTAGGTGGAAACCACGCGCACGTATCTGCTCCTTTTCACGCTTTAATGCTCTTTCTGCAGAAAACGGTACATCCCAGCAGCAGTTTAAGAACATCCTCCTCTCCAGTGCAGCGCAGACCCACCGGCTCCGGAAGCTGCGGGGACCGTCCAAGTGCAGGGAGTGTGACACCTTCATGGTCAGCGGCTTCGAGTGCGAGGAGGTGAGGGCTGGGACGGCACTGTAGACCCCCTGCGCGGGAGCCTGGGGCGACCGTCGTCTCGCTGAAGGTCTGCGGGAACCAGGGGGCCCCTCTGCAAAGTTCTGTGCTTTTTCTTCCTCTGCATTACACAACGTGTGGTTTTCTGTCTTTGAGCACCCACTTGCCCAAAACACCCCCCCTGGGCTTGGTGGGACTCTGGGCGTTGAGGGAACAGGAGTTGTTCGGCCTGTGCTGGACCACAACCAGACCGTAACTTGGGTTATTTTTCAGTGCTGCCTGGCCTGCCACAAGAAGTGTCTCGAGAACCTGCTCATCACCTGCGGCCACAAGAAGCTGCCCAACCGAGTACCTCTTTTTGGCATTGACTTCACGCAGGTTCCTCGGGATTTCCCGGAGGAAGTTCCCTTCATAGTGGTGAAATGCACCTCAGAAATTGAAGCCCGTGCCCTTGGGGTGCAGGTGAGTAGTTGGTTGTTCTTGCTTTGATCTTCTCTTCTCTGTATCCAAAACTCCTGACCTCTCCCGCTCTGAACCACGCAGGGCATCTATCGGATAAGCGGCTCCAAAGCCCGGGTGGAGAAGCTGTGCCAGGCGTTTGAGAACGGACGGGGCCTGGTGGAGCTCTCCGAGCACTCCCCCCACGACATCACTGGGGTCCTGAAGCATTTCCTGAAGGAAGTGGGTACCAAACCTCTGTCGGGAGGGCAGGTCTCAGCCCACCTCGTTCCTCGGCGCCAGAGCAGCAGGATGAAGTAACACGCTGTTTTCCTCTCCTCTCGCCGCAGCTTTCGGCACCGGTGCTGCTGTCCCAGCTCTATAACGATCTCATTGCACTCGCCAAAGATTTGCAAAAACCTGGGGAAGAAAAATTGGACTGCGCCGGCTTCCCTTCCGATCCCATCCAGAGCATGAAGGACTTGCTGAGCAAATTGCCTGGAAGCAACTACAACACTCTGCGGCACCTCGTGGCGCACTTGTACAGGTGAGGAGCGTGCTGGCTGTGCCGCTGGTTAGCGCCGGGGCCGGCCGCAGGAGAGCCCTGCCGAGACCTCGCGGCCAGAGGAGCGGCTGGCACAGCACCAAAGAGCATCCGGGCTTCCTTGACCTGGGAGAGCCAAGCAGTTGAGGAGGGTAAACAAATTCATTCATGGAAAGGATCATCTTGCAGCAATTAAAGTCTTAATGACTAAGAAGGACCAGAAGGTCCTTAGTGATAACGCTTCATAAAGCGCAGAGCGAGAGGGCAAGGAACAACGTGGCTCAAGCCCTCTTTCACCCGGCTCTGAGCGCAGGTCACAAGAAACAGCCACTCTCGTTAGGGCTGCACCATCCAGACAGACCCAGGCAGCTTCTGAGATTTTCCTCCGGAGTTTCTCTGCACAGACCAGAGCTCTGTCCCCCATAAAAAGATGGGGGTTCTCTCTCTACTAGGAAATGGGGGTTTTGGTGCACTCAGTGCATTCGGGTTGCGAGCTGGGAAGCCCCTAACAGTCCTGTTTCCCTTCCCCAGGGTGGCAGAGAAATACGAAGAGAACAAGATGTCCCCAAACAACCTGGGCATAGTATTTGGGCCAACCCTGATCCGGCCAGGCTCAGGGAGCGATGTCTCAATGTCGTGCCTTGTTGACTCTGGGTATCAAGCCCAGATTGTGGAGTTTCTCATTCAGAACTACGAAAGGGTGTTTGGGATGGATGACCTGCCTTCATCCTTATCCCTCGGATGTGAAAACCCTTCGCAAGAAGCATCGACAGAAAAGGATGAAGGACCTCAGAGCCCAAACACAGTCCAGAATATAACTCTAGAGGTAGAGCTCCCAGACACTGAGCTGGGCTTACTGACCCTGCTGTAGAGACTGACCCTAGTGATTAAAGAGAACTTTTTTCACAGATAACAAAACCATTTCCTATCAGAGGGTTATTCCGAGAGGAAGGAGCAGAGAGCCTGTTGCACGTGGAGTGGGAGAAACAGCAAAACCTATAAGCTACAGATCACTCAGCACCTTCTCAGACCGATCTGGATGATGGTTTTGCTCCATGTTTTAGATCCCAGTCAGTCTGCAAAATTGGGGGGGTTCTCCATGTTAAACTGCTTCTACAACTTTGGAAGCAGCTACGTGCACTTCAGACCCCACAGATCCCCCCGTGCAGCCCCGCGGGGCTCTGCTGCATCCCCAAGCAGTGGCCACAGGCCCTGTTTTTTCCTTGCCTTGCTACTGAGTGTTCTGCATCCTTCCCAGGCTCCACGGCTCTTTCCTCACAATATTTCACAACCTATTTCACACCACTTTAAGAACAAAAACGGGCATGGCATCCCTGAGCTGGGACATGGGGTTTTTTTTCCTTTTCACAGCAGGTTTGATGAGTGAGAAAGAAGAAATTACTCTCCTAAAGTTAAGCCAAAGGGAGGGAGATCCGGGTTCGGGGATTCTCTGCCTCCTGATTTTGAGTCACGGGTGCTTATGTGCAAGACCAAGTGTCTGTGATGACCCCACCCATGTCTGACACAGAGTAACACTGCTTCCTCTACAGGGCCTGCTCTCTGAGGAAGCAGAAATTAGAATAACTATGGTTACAGATGAAACAAAATCACCAGGGTAGACACAGTTAACTTCTTGCCTGCAGAAACCCTAGAGGATGAATGAACCTTCACAGAAAGCACTTGGAGATATACACAACTCTTGCCTTTGACTATTTCCAAAGCCATTTTTACCTGCTTCTGCAGCACGACTGAATTCTGCAGAAGGGGTCGCAAACCCTTAAAAAAGCGAGTTGCTTCTAAGGGCACTTTTGTTTTGCCGTTAATAAAACCACTCTTGAGCCTCTGCCCAGGTGACCTTGTGCACACTCACACGAGTTCCAAACCAGCTACAACTCCCAGGCACTCCCATGTCCTCCACTCATCCTCCCATTCGCATTTGACCATAATGACCGTGCTCCACTTAACAGCTCGGTTTCTGACTTTTCCCCTTTTTGTTCTGAAATGGGCTCCCTCAGCATCCCGCGGGACACAGGAACCCGCAGAGAGCAGCTGCTGCTTTCTGGGGCAAGTTTTGTGGCAGCTGTGGTCTGCCAGCATGGATGCTGGAGCCGGCAGGTCTTGAACTGTAATTTTCCTCTCACGGCCCTGCCCTGGGACTTCCTGCAAGCTCCTTCCTTACTCCCCGCAGTACAGACGATCTAAGGGAAATCAAGGCATTTTCAGCCCAAGCTGTTGCCTTCATTCACTCGGCTCTAACAGCAGTTGGGGTGAAGTGGGAGTTGACAGTATCTTCATGACAAATAGGAGTCCTGTATAAACACTCATGGCTTTTTCCAACAGAATTTCCCCTCCAAGCACAGTTTAAGTGTGGACTGTGTGTCTGATAACCCGTCTTCCAGGGAAGCCATCAATGAGCTGACTCTGGAGGGAGCCCACAGTCCGTTAAGCGCGGATGCCCCAGGTAAATGAAGCGGGTGATCGTGATGCTGTTACAGGTTGTCTTGTACCACGCTTGCAGGTTCTCACTCCTCCTGCCTGCCTCAGTAAGCCGGGCCCTCCTCGGCGTCGCCGGTCAGTCTTTGTGCAGAGGAGCTGCTGCAGAGCGACTGCCACGTAGCTCGTGTGAAATCCCAAGCGCATTTTCCACAGCTCAGGAAGGGCTTTTCCCCACTGCGGCCTCAGCTCTCGAGCCCGCAGTCACCTGCCAGCTCGCCCAGCTTTAAGAATATAAACCTGACTCATATCTTACACCTCTTTCAAAAGTGTATCTTGCGATTGCTCCTGATTAATGACGCTGTTAGAGGGAGGTGTTTTAGCCTGCTAATTTCTTCCTAACAGGAAAAGCAGTCATCAGCCAAAGTTGTTTGTCGGAGTAACCTTGTCTCACTGTTCTAAGATAACTGTCTAATTTTTTGTTCAGAGATGAATGCAAGTGTTGGCTCTGAGCTGGAGGACCTGGAGGACTCTGTGCAGGAAAAGACAGACAGTGACTCGGACACGGTCCTGGGGACCCAACCCAGGTGCCATTTCAGCCGACAACCTGTAAAATATATTCGAGCACAGGCAAAAACAAAACCGGTCATTCCCAAGTCTTCCAGTTTGCCCTTGAGGACTACCACATTAGTCAACATGGCAATGGAGTCTGGTGCAGAAGGCAATCCTGCTGACAGCAGCTCCATGACAAAGGACGTCCCGGAGGAGAGCACGAGGAGAGGGAACAGCTCGACCGACACAAGCACACTCAAGCACCGCTCAGGAGGGAGACAGCAGCTCAAACATTTTGAGATCACGCAAGAAACCGCCAGGATTGTCTCAAAGTTTAACCTCGATGACACTTCTGCATCCCCTGAGCCTTCTCTGGAGAGCGTGGGGTCAACTGAGAAAGCAGAGGACCTCAACCCAGGGACATACCTGTAGAAAAGCCCCAAGGGGTAACAGATGATAGCAACGGGAAAGGAGAGGGGACTGAAGCCCCACACCTGCTGAAGGAAGGAACGGCAAGGGGGTAAGAAGAACGTCCTGTTTGTATTTACCGTGCAGGCTGAGAAAAGATATCTGCTGTGAACTACCTGGCAGGCTTTCAGCTAAGCCAGGATTTGCTCTTTATTTGTTAACGAACCCACAGAAGCAACAAGAAGCAAGCCCGATGGGTCACTCTCTGCTGAGCATGAAGGACAACGTGAGAAGCAGAGGAACCACAGACTGCAAGGCTAGAAAGATGTAGCCAGGAAGGAGGCAACGGAAATGTAGGACAGTAGACAGAAAACGTTCCCAAAGGGTCATTTTCTGGCAGCTGTAACAAGCACTGATTTTTGTCATTTTTATTTCACAGCATTTTTGAGTGTAACAGAACAGAGTAACGGGCAAAGCTCATCTACTCTGGATCCTTCTGCTTCTGTTACTGGAGCTTCAACTTGCTCATCAGCACAAAACCATTCTGTAAAGGGAAGAGACACTGCCCTACTCTGAGCCGGGCCCCATTTCTCCAAAACATTAATTCTATTTCCCTCAAAGCACATTGAGCTTCTGCAATACTCCCACGGGAAGCTGCTGCCGTCGTGCAGGCGGCAAAGCCCTGAACTCCCAGCGGATACGAAGATTTCTTGGGTCTAAGCCCAGCTTGCCCTGACTTGCTGGGTCTCCGCCTCACCTGCCCGTGGGTTACCCCAATGCTCCTCTGTGCCTCCCGGCAGCGGATTTTCTGTCCAAATTTTAGCATGAGGACGGGGAGAATTTTGTCCTATAGTGCCATCTCGTGACACACGCGTGGGGAAGGCAGGGCCTCCCGTGCTGCTCGCTCCTGGGGACACCTCTGCGTTCTAGCACGGGCAGTGCTCCAGATTGCCTTGGCCACTGGTTGTGTACAGAGCGTGAAATTCAGACAACAACGGAAAAACCTCTGCACAGGGGCAGATTTCTGTGCGCACCATCCGCTGCAGAGGCACAGGGAGGTGCATAGAGACACCAGAGCTAAACCCTAAAGGAAAACATTACACTTCCCCCAGAGAGCTCGGGACCTTAAGCAATCTGCTTCACAAATTTCTTTCGTCTCATCAACAGACTGTGTTTTGTCTTGTTTCTTACCAAGGCTGTAAAAGAAATGCTAAGCATCTATTGTTTGTGTTTGTACAGTTCAGGCTAAAGAGAGCTTGCATCTCTGGAGCAATGTATATTTGTTAATATAGTGCTTGGAATTCTTGAATACTAAATTATCTTTTACTGTAGAACTTCGGTAATAAATTACTGGCTGTTTTATTATAAGCTTATCCTGTATTTGTTAAATGTGAATAGGGAAGCCTTGAGTAAACACTTACTGGACTATTATTAACAGTGCCAAGTTCACTCTGGTCTCTCTAAAACCAAGGTAATGCTTGCCCACAGGAATTTATAATTTGAGGAACCAGCAGAGCTAGAATAATACCCCTGGTAAAACCCCTCGTTTCCTTTTCCTGGTGCACGCTTAACTTAGAGATTCACTCCGGGCAGAAGTGCTGGGGTTTGTACAGTGCAACTCCTGCCATCCACCTCTGCCCTCCGCTTCTCCTTCCAGCGGGCCAATACATACAAAAATGCTATTAGAGAAAACAGGCTCGCTCTTACCCCGTAACTCCTCATTACTCACTGCTTTCCACAGAGCTGGTAATTTGTTGAGGGAAGGAGCTGCCAAAGCAGCGCTTCCAGCCGGAGCTGCGCGACCGCCAGGTCCCACTCGCGCCGGGAGAGCTCGGGCGCGGAGTCTGAAACATCCCTCCTCCCGCTCGGGATGGGGATTTTGTGTCACCCAGCCACAGCCAAGATGGTTTGATTTGGAAACCGAGATGCTGAATTTCAGAAGAAACTTGGCAGAGAGGGCAGCATCATTTCCTTAATTCCTCTCACCTCCCTGAGGCTGCATCGTCACTTCAAAGGACCAGACCTGGCTCTATTTACCTACAGCAAGGGAGAGGCAACAGTCCTGTGAAGCGCTAACGAGGAATAACCTCATTTCCCAGTTCAAAGTAGGAGCAGAGACCTTACAAATATCTTATTTTCACAGCAGCACCTTACACCAGTAACCGCCTGACCCCCCAACGCAGAGCCACACCACAGAGGATGGCAGCGCTGCCCCGTAACTGCTACACAAACCCAGAGCAACCCTCCCACCAAACCTTTATGAGCCAAACAACCAATAAACCGATTTCTTACTCCAAGCATTTTGTTTTGGTTTTTTAAATCAGCCAATGTGAACTCAGAGCACAAAGCACCCAGCTCATCAGCCAGTCAACATGCTTCTGAGCATCGATCACTCCTCATCAAGTAAAATAAAAGCCCCAGGTCTTCACAAACACAGGTCTCAGCTGGGCTGCATTAGCCGGACTCGGAATTGAATGAGGGAAGTTCAAGCACCTGATAATTTTAGGCAGGGACCAGAAGATTCCTTTTTCTTGGAAAAACTAGAGTTTGTAATTTGCTAATCAGTGTTTAATTGCAACCAGGCTAGTAACAATTCTGCCCCAAATTTCCTGCCCTCAAAAAAAAGGAGCTCTTTAGTTTGCCTTTATCCTTCTGAAAACAACCAAAGCAGGTGGATCTGCAGGTATCAGGAGTCTTGAGGAGAAAACCTGCCAGGTATTTCCAGCAGAGACTGCTGAGCGATCACGTTTTCAATGTTCCAACAAAGCACAAAAGAGCAAGGTAAGAGGCATTACATTTTTTTTAAGGACCCCGAGGCTTTGGTTGGATTCTTGATCCCATCCTTCTCTTTTTTTCCTTTTTTTTTCTCCCAATTTTTCAGTTTTGTGCTGTTGTTATTATCTCCTTGGAGAAGCTAAGTGGAGATTAAAACACACCTGTCAGATATTTCTTAAAATTACCTCCAGAAGGAGAGTCTTTGTGAAAAAACAGACAGTTCAGGCCATTTCTTAGCTGGGAACAGGCTCCATCCACAGGCGTTTCCTTCTGAACCATTAGTGCTGCCTCACCTTTGACCCAGCACCCCTAGAATATAAAGGCAGAGACCTCAGGTCTGCTCTTGGCCTGGGGCTTTGATGGAGGAACATGGGAGTTCAGTGGGTTTTATTTCTGCTTTCCCAGGAGCAGGTGCTTCCTAGGAGATCTTATGCTTTGTAGTATCTCTTCTTCAAGGGTAAGAAATACTCAGTTCTTAGGGTGTGCCTCTCAAAGTGTGATAGAGGGGTTGTTATTTGTTAAAACCAATCCAAGTACTGGGGAGCATCCCAAGAAGCTGGTGTCCCTTTGGAGGTTATCTGCTGCCTGCCCCGAGGGGTCAGGGGGTGTATGTGCTCCCAGAGAGCCAGATCTCTGGGTAGTGTGTATGTATGTGCACCCCTTGAGTATGTGGAGTGAACGCTTGCAGGGAGGTGGAAGCATTTTTTTACAGAAGGGGTTGTTGGGTGTTGGAATGGGCTGCGCAGGGAGGTGGTGGAGTCCCCATCCCTGGAGGTATTTCAGAGTTGGGTTGACCCAGCACTGAGGGATCTGGTGTAGTTGGGAACTGTCAATGTTAGGTTGATCGTTGGACTGGGTGATCTTCAAGGTCTTTTCCAACCTGGACGATTCTGTGAGGTGAGTGGCTGCTGGATGTCACTGTGAGCAGGTAGGAAAGGCCTTTCCTTGAGCGTGAGAAGCTATTTATGGATTATATACAGTTATAAAACAACAAGTGCTGTCATCCAGCAGCCAGCTTGGGCACAACTCGGGCTTGGCTTTGGGTGGGAGGTTTAATTCCTCACGAGTGAGCAGCGTTCACGTTACCCTCGTGCAGGGTGCTTCCTCGCTCGGTTATCGCTGAAGGTCAGCGTAGGCCGTTACGTGCTGCCTCGCTGCTCTAGCAGTTACCAGGAGGTACCACATTTACTCTTATTCCTCCTAAACTGTTTCGTTGTCCCACCCTATAGCAGCAGGAGTTGCTGTGTATATTGTTGTTTAGCAGCAAATGGGATTATTCCTATCTATACCTTGGCTGTTAACACATCTGGAATACTGTGGTGTATCAAATAAGTCAGTAATATTGCATTCTTGTTTTATTTTACTGTGGAAGCTGTCGCCAACAGGCAATTAGCAGAGTGGATGAGGTAGTGAAAAGTGAGCTCCTCTGCATGTCTTGCTGGGAGTTCACGCTGCTGCAGACAAACAGCTGTTGTTTTCCTCTTCTCTCCCCATCCTGCCCCAGTATGTTTTGCAATATTCTTGGTTTTGTGAATTTAGAGAGTAACGGTACCTATAACATATGGGAGAGCAAGTAAACCAGGCAGGCAGGTTTCTGATCAGCCAAAACTCCCACATCTGAAATTTAGAAAACGCTCTGCTCGGGGGATTTCTGCTGAAGATGCCTGGTGACAATGTGCTCCCGTCCCCTCCTTTGTGTCACAGCAGGCGTGCCCGCAGGCGTCCTACACCTCGGGGCATCCAGGAAGAGCATGTGCGAAGGAAGGTCTGGAACGAACCAAATCAAATATGCATGTCTACCCATCCAGGCCCACAGCTTGGGGCTGGAATCCTTTCAGGGCACTGGCTGCTCTCCTCTATCATTTATTTTAAAAAAAAGCTGTGTAGAGCTGTAATTCAAGCTTTGCTTAGACAGCGAGTTTCAGATACTTGGCATCCAGGGCTCTGGAGAACAGTCAGTTTTGTAGGTATCTTATAAACGGGTTTCAAGGGAGTTGTATTTTTCAGTATAAATCTGTTTAATAAATGAATGTGTAGACTTCCTATGCCCTCTGCAAGAATGACTTAGCTCTTGCTACTTCTTAGAAAAATATTCCCTTAACTTTCTTCTTGCTTTGCAACAGAAGGCGGCATCTGAAGTAATTCGTTTTTTCCACTAGAAATGTGCCTAAAAGCTGAAGGCGTTACGAAGTTAGTAAAGCATCACCAAAAATGATCAGAAGTTCAGGAATTAAGCAAACAAAAGTAGAAAAGCCCGTTTCATTTGTAATGGAAACCTTGAATGTTACGGGCCAGACTGTGGCATGAATACATCAAAATTATTTCGTTACCTCACACTTACTAACAGGCAAAGGGCAAAGAGAACCCAGGCTCTGGTGGGGACGGCAACAAAAACTGGGTGGTTTGGGCTGCTGAGCGGGCAGCTGGGTCTGCCTAGGAGAGCCTGTTGTTAGGCCAGGCCTGCAGGACCAAGGTAGAACAGGGATGGTTTGATAGTTGTTGCTGGAATGTGTTTGGGGGGGAAAGGTCTGTAAAGGAAGGCTTGTGCTGAATGTAACTTTTGCTCATTTAAAGTGGGGGGGGTGTGTCATTTTTTTTCCCTGTGACCTCACTCATGTGGGAGCTGATTCTTGAGGAAAAAAATTTAAAACTTGATTCAGTCCATTGATGAAGCAGTTGTGGGTATAATGAAACATTCCCAGAGTGAGCTGAAATCTTCACCTAACTGGGGAAAAAGCCACGTTGCTGAGGATTTGCCTTGACCGAGACTGCCCCGGGGTCACCTCTCTGGAGGAAGTCACCTTTCTTAGAAGGGCCAGATATTCCCTTTTCTTCCTCGGAGCAGCTGTGCGTCAGTCCCTGATGCTCTTGTTCAAGATAAAGCTGCCGTTGTGCTGCATCTGCTTCTTCTGTAGCTGGAGGCTTTTCTGAATTGGTTTTGTTTTTTCTTTCTAGACTTAAGCAGAAAGGCATGTTAAATGCTTTTTATGACTCTCCAGCCATAAGCTGCAGGCATCTGACATTAAACCCAATGGAGACACGGGGGAAGTGGGTTTTCAGAAATAATCCCTGTAAAAGCAAAGGCTGAGGCACGCGGAGCGCGAGTGCCTGTAAAGTTCCCCGACTTTCCAGCGAGTGCCAGCTAAAGAGGGAGACTTCATCTCGCTGGGTGCCAGCCAAGATCAGGGGAGTTCGGAGCGAGGCAGCGTGCGGCCGCCTTGCAACCGGAGCCTGAGCCCAGGGCTGCCGGCATGTGGTTCACAGGAAGGGAATTTCCACCCGGTTTTGTTTTTATTGACAATAGTGTGAAGTGCCAGATGAAATTATCTTTGGGTGAAGATGAGGCTGAGTCCTCCTTCAAAAACACAGCATCCCGACTTGATTTTAACCTCGCTGTGGCTTCTAATAATGTGACATCATTCAGGGGCCAAGCTAGTCTTTCTCTGAACTGCTGCTTCTGCCTTCAGCGCTGCTTGTCTCGAGTAGGATAATCTCCTTCTTCCTGTGTGAATTAGGAGGAGCAGCAGCAGAGGGGCCCCTAGACCATCCCGACTCCAAACAAAACACCGCTGCAAATAACCCTCTTCCCTCCCCTACTCTGTTTTCTCTCCACTGCTGCAGAACAAATGTTTTCATCTTGGGGTAACTGTGCAGAGGAAGTCAGCCCACCAAAATCCCTCTCCAGGGTGGTTGTTACCTGGGGAAGGTCAAAGTGCTGTTTGCCAGGACCGGAGTGTGTTGAGGGAATATCCCGGCTGTTCTCTCTCAGCTGTTTTCCCATCTTGTCTGATAAGGCAAAGGTGACAAGCACAATGTTCTGTTTTGCTTCAGCGGTCTCCCCACTTCAGTTTAAGGTGTTGTCTACAATATGGAAATACTTTTAATTCAAAGTGTCCAAACACAGCCAGAGCAAACCTCGGGAAGGTGAAAGGGGGAGAGGAATTTTCCAGGTTCTTTGTGATTTATTCTGGAGCAATTGATTGTAAATGGTCGCGAGCTTGTTGGAGGAAAAGAAAATGCCTGTTGTAGACAAGGCTGCAGCGGGCATGGATTTCTTCCTTACCTCTTTGTTGAAAAGTATTCTTTGATGCTGGAGGCTTGCAAACAACAGCTCTGCTCCACCTCGGAGCTGGCTGCGTTTCAGCAGCAGTGGGTGTTATGAAATTCCTGCATTTTTAACGCTGATGTATACGCTGCTTCCCATCGAAAGCTCTGGTGGTTCGCTGGAGCTGGAAGAGCGGTGTTGTTGGTTTGTTGTACTCCAGGGAGTGCTCCTCACTGAGGGACTGGGAATCTCTGGGCCAGTTGGGACTTGGGAAGTATTAATTTGAGCAACTGGTTCTCTGCAGAGATCTGCTGGGGGGAGACGATGACATGACTCCTTCCAGAAGGTTTTTAACATTCCTGGGATTCCAGGAGAGGGGTCTTGGGGAAGAAAAAAAACCCTTCAGATTGTCATCTGCAGGAACAGTCACAGCTATGAGCCTTAAAGAAAAATATTGGCTTTAGGCTTGTTTGAAAATGCAAAATCTACTAAAACAATTAACTTCACTTTGAAAAATAGAAGTGTAATAAAGGGGAGGGAACCATCTGTTGTCTTTGGAAATGTTTCTCTACCAATTCTCTGCTGGGCACCAGAATGTCATCAGATCTGCCGGCTGCATCAAGATCAGGTTACCGGGGGCTCTGAGCAGCCTTTTCTGCTTGGGGGGACAACACTGCACAACACCCTACGAGCCCCTTCGGAACTGGTGGAAGTGGGGAAACTCACAGAGTGACTGGAGGGGAAGGGGGGAGACAGAGGGGCTGGACACGATGGGTGTGTGGTCTCCTTGGTCCTGCCTGTGGCTGGTACTTGATCCCAGGAATATCGTTGTGGGAAGATACCTGAGCTCAGTCTGTAGGAAATCACTCCATGGTGGCAAAAGCTGATGTGAGGCTTTCAGGTGGAATGATTTTTGACTTTGCTGGTAGCACCCTGACAGGGTGTGCCGGGCCCAAACTCCCGCAGATCATATGGCTAGAGATGAGCTAAATGGGTCTTGGTTCTTTCAAATATCCCCAAAACCTGAAAATACACAGAATCCCAAACTTCTGTTATGTAGAGGGGTAAAGTTTTTTTTTCTAGACAAAGGGATTAGAAAAACTGATGTTAACATCAGGACGTTGAAACCTGAAATATTCTCTCACCCCCATACGCAAGCAGATACCGTTTGTGACAGGTTTATGTGAGCCCCGGCCTGATCCAGTCTGACAGTTCTTGTACCCCCTTTGTCCCCACTCCGGTGTGTGGGGACTGAGTTGCAAAAGTGCTTCTGACCCTTCGTCAGCGCCGGGTGCTCGAACTCGCTGGGTCTGTCTGACGTGCTGAGCTATTGTGATGGACTGTTGACACTTCAGCTGAAACCAGTTACGCTGGGCTGTTTCCCTGATTGCTCTGGGTGTTTCTTTATGAAACCATCGCCTCTAAAGCACTTGCTCAGTGCTGCTTTGGAACCTTAAAGAAACGAGTAAATCAAAAGTATTTTTAGACTGCTGTCATCCCAAACTGCACGTGCAGCTTCCTAACTGCCCAAAGCCTATCGAAGCCAGTGCTGCAGCCAAATGGTTGCTCTGACCTGGGTTTGGCTTCTCGTGCACAGGCGTGGAGCGTTGGCTCAGCGACTTAAAACCATTGCTGGCAGCACAAGTGCTGGAGCAGACCAAAAGCGGGGCTGGAAAAGTGTGTGGGGGGCTGTTTTATTGCAGCTTGGACTTGGGTCTCTTTGGTCTTAATAATGTAACCAAAAGGATAATAAATACCTCGTGGGAAGGTGAAGGATCTGCCCTGTGTCACTTTAAGATGCTTCGGATTTGAAATGGCTTCTTGTACCTGTAATATTGTTGTAAATCTGTCGAGCTCAGTAAGAACTTCTGGCTCGCTGTGTTACGACCGGACTTCTTGGTAACTTGGTTGTTTTCTGAGAAAGCAAGCTTGTTAACTATAGATTTATATTTTTTTTCCAAGAAAAGATACTCTGGGATACCTGTTAGTACAACTTTTTTTGCTGCTTCTAAAAACACATACAGAAGTCTTGGGAAAGGCCCCTGTGTCTTGTGGGTGGCATCATCAGTCTGAAGGTGTGCAATTTGTAAGCGGGTGGCAACGATGGGCTCTTTCTGAGTTTTTGGAGCCCTCATGAGCTTTCTGGCACGACTCTGCCCTTTGGAGGCTGCAGGGGGTAGGGGCAGAGTTTAGGGAGCCTGGTGCAATTTTCAGTTTTTGCAGGACTCGGTAGTTGCCCCCCTGCTATCTCAGCCTGGCCTAGTGACCCGTCTTGTCTTCTGGCGGTGTCACTGCTGCTCTGCTTCCCCTGACTGGCTGCCCTGCTCTGTTAATGTGTCCTTGGCTCCTCGGGCCTATCTCCTTCCCCTTTGTGCTGGGCTCTTTGTAAATCCCCTGCCTGTTTTACATAACACTGCCGGGCTCTGCCAGGCTCTACGGTGGATCTGACTGGCAGCAGAT
This sequence comes from Strix aluco, assembly GCF_031877795.1. Lineage (NCBI taxonomy): Eukaryota > Metazoa > Chordata > Aves > Strigiformes > Strigidae > Strix > Strix aluco. Next base: position 488,260 of record NC_133968.1, read on the forward strand.
TAGGGTGGTGCTTGGTGATAACATTGTTCCTTGGGAAACCCATGATGGTAGGAGGAGGGTGGGAGAGTAGGAAATTGGAGTGGAATGGGAATTGCTGGGGCCTTTGCAAGAGCAGCAGGCATAAATCAAAATGAAGGGATGCTGTGAACTTGGTGGGATTTTTTCCTTCATAACTTATACAGCTCTGGTTCGTTAGCCCTAAATGTGCTGCTGGTGTTTGCACAGTACTCAGCAGGTGAGATCATCTCAGATGTGTCAAGGACTAGCTAGACTGCCATATCATAAACATGAGCTCTCTTTCTAGCAGTGATATATTTTTGCCACGTTATAGCAGGAAAATCCTTTCCACTCTGTGCCTCAGTTTCCCTTGTGTCTCACGACATCATCTCCTCCTCCCAGCTTCTTCCCCATTTCAGGGTTTTTTGCGTTGCTTGGGGCAAGCGTGGCTGCTGTCGTGGCTGTGGGGGGCCGGATCCTGACCTGCCAGCCCACTTGAGGTGTGGGTGCTGTAGCTGGAGGCTACGAACCAGCCTTCTGGTGCCAAGGCACGACAGCTCCTCCAGCATGGGATCAAACCTGGTCGGTGGGAAGATCTGTGCCCCTCCTGCGGTGGGACGAAGGCTCTGGGGCAGCAGGTGAGCGTGGGAGAACCAGTACGGCAGGAGCACTGGGACCAGAGGGTGCCAGTTCCCACAGAGCAGCACCTTGCCCGTGGGATCGGAGCTAACTCGTTCCGGCCAGAACCGGAGATGCTCGGAAAGAGGCTTTGGCCTCCATGAAGGCGGCAAGGACTCGGGTTACAGCTCCTGGGTCTCCTGGAAGGACCCGCCTAGGGGAGGACCCAAGGAGGGACGGGCTCATCAGAGCTCTTGCAAACTTGCCTCCCAGGAGCCAGTGTTTCCGAGCGGTCCGTGATGGATTCTGGGGCTGGAAGGCTTGTGTGAAACTTTCCTGTAAGGCACTTGGCTTTTTTTTTTTTTTCTTGCTTGGAAAGCACCTCTGCGCTCCAGAGATGGGGATCTCCTCGCTGGATAGCTGCGCTGGTGTCCTGTGGCGGGGAGACCAGCGCTGAGTGTCAGGTTTGGATGCGGTGGTTGTGCTTTCAGGTAGGATCCCTGTTCTTTGGAGTCAAAGCTTGTACTGTTTGTGGCTTAAAAATACAGCGGTGGGTTGAATGTTTGGCCATGTAAATCCGTGCGCGGTGGACGTGGGGAGAACAGGTTGGATTTGAGTCCCTGTGAGCCTTCACAGAGCCATTGTTCTGTCTTGATTGACGCTGATTGTGGTTATTAGTGGGAGCATAAATTCAGCCATTCATCCCCGCTCACCTCCACACTACCCTGGCTGGCGGTTGTTAACAAGTGTTGAATGTCTTCCCAGCTCTCGAGGAGCTGACTAGCATTTTCCACTTTTGCAAGCAAGAGGAAATGGAGAAGGGAGGACACTTACACCTTTACTTTCTGTGTTAAAGGACTCTGAACTTGTGAACCTGGGGCAGTAATTAACTGAGTAAGAAGGGAGACGGCGCGTGCAGACGAGAAAAGGTTCATTCTGCGCTGATTTTGTGTGGTGCTTCCGACCAAACTGCAAAAGCTGTACTCGGTTTTAAGGGGGAGAGACTTGGGCAGAGTTTGAGGTAGCGTGATTAGAGAAGAGGCTGTGTTTGTGTATTGCTCAAGGAAAGGGGCTGCCGAATTGTTGCAGCACGTAACTAGAGTCTTGTTTTACTGAGTAAACAATGCTGGTAGGGAAAAATCTTGTCAGATCCTGCTGGGGAGTGTAAGGCCACGGAAGGGGGTTGCTCGGACACTGAACAATAGACTCATCCAGCTCCTTTGTGCATCATGGCACCAGCCTGACTTTCTATCTGCTGGCTGCTGTGGGCAGGGTGTTCCTCCTTCCCCGGCACTGCCTGGTAAATTCTGATTTGTGGCGTTGTCTGCCCTTGATGCCAAGCTCCAAGGTCGGTTTTCTAATTGCAGGGTAGCAGTGAAGTGGCGCAGGAGCTCCCAGAGCCAGTCACCAGCATTAACCTGTCAGTCCCTCCTGGACCCCACCCAGCTCAGGGTATTGCACGGGTTTAGGTTGTAACCTACGCGCGTTTCGGAGGGATTTGCAACTCTCAAACTTCTCCCTGGGCTCTGATCGGGTCTTGCCTAAAGAAGCATTTCAGACGTTGTCATTAGGACGAATGCTGAGGGACTCTTTCTCTAGATCAGTGTTACCCGTGCAGAACACAGCTCCTTTGTGGGTCCACCCAGCTCTAATCCCCATCCCAGTAAACTCCCATTGAACCAGTACTTGCATAATGCTCTGAAAAAAGTTTGCTGTTTGCCAGGAGGAAGTTTATGGGGCCTGTCATAGCTGTGGAATCTTTAATATTTGCAACAAAATAAGATTGGTCTCCATAACTTCATGGCAATTTTAAAGCTAGTCTTACCTGGATTAAATTTGTCTTGGTGTCAGCTCAGAAATTGGTGAGGATAAGATATATAGATCCATTCACACATTATTTCACTGTAGTATTTTAATGTTCCTGAAAAATTAAATCATAGTGTGAGCTTTGTGCTACATTTTAGTTGTGTTATGATCTTCATTGTAGCAGTAGAACTTTGATAACTGAGGGGGGAACACTTGTGCTACTCCACAGCAAAAATGTGAATGGGATTAAATGGCATTTGAAATCTGCTTGTTCAGAGGCTGGACAGTATTTAGAGCTCTCTGAACCCTGATACCACTTCAGATTCTCTCCTTCCTCCCCTTTCTTCCCTGGGCATCCACAGGTGTAATCTTAAAAAGGCGATTTACCTAACTTCAGCAGCAATTTCCTTATTGCTTTGGGATTAAAGCTTTCAAAAATGTTTAGAGGAAACTGTTTTGCATAAGAAAGGCCTGACCTTGGATTTGGTGCCTGCCCAGATACACCCTGTGAAGGTGGGCACTACTTGCCTGTGATTCACAGCCACGTTTGGGCTGTTCTGGGCTTGTTTCCCTTCCTCGTTCCTCCACTGTTTTCCCCTGTTTGAGCCAAACACTCCCCAGTTACCTGCCGGGTCACCACACGGTATCTCTGCGGACCCCACTCGGGTGCTTTCGGCGCCTGCGCTGTGCTTGGACCTCACGACTCCGGAGCAGCCCTAAGCTCGGGATCCACAAACATCCCAGGAGCTGAAAAGAGAGGAAAGATGGACTTGTTACATAGCACTAGCCTGCGACTCCATCCCCTGGGGCAGCATCTGCTGCCTCCTTTTCCTTTTTTCCCCACCAATATTTGTAAAAATAATAATTCCTTATTCAGCAGAGCTTTAAGGCGCATTAGTTCAGCTGTAGAGCTTTCTCGCTTCGCTGTCGAGACAGCCGCAGGCCGATGCAGAGCCCATTAGGCAGCGGAGATCAAAAGTTCAGCTGCAGGTACAATCGGGTTTCCCGGCACAACCCCCTTGTTTGCCCAACTTGGCGTGTGCGCGGGCAGCCGTGGGCGCGGCGCAGGTGAGGATAAGCCTGCCCGCGTCGACGCGCCTCCCTGGTACCAACAGCAGCCTCGAGAGCTCCTGCTGCAGCGTCCTGGAAAACTCTGCTGCCTCCAGAGTGGAGGAACACGCAGCTAATGAAGGCCCCCGAGCTGTGTTTTGGTTTCGGGAGGGGATTAAAGTGAATTGTGAGTCAGGCATTTGGGGTTTTCTCCCTGTCTGAAGAGGACTGCACTCTTGCTGTGTGGTCTGCGTTAAGCTTTCTCTAAAATGACGGTCGAGCTGGTGAGAGGACAGGGAGAACCAGGGACTCCATGTGCAGAACACACCAGGGTAAGGAAAAACTGTGTCATTTTTCAGCACCTCAGTGTCGCAGGGAAGGAGGCTCCAAACTGGGTTTGCCCATCCCGGCGGGGACCGCAGCCAGCCCTGACCAGAGGTTTCCAAGCTCTTGGTTAGGAAAGGAACACGAACATCTGCTGTGGGGTGTAACGATCGGGCTGCTGCTTGTCCCTCCAGTTTGTTTGTGGTGCTGTAATTTTTTTTTTTCACTTTGTCATTTATTTCATGGGCAAGTAACACGAGTCAATTACCAGGTTTAAATTCTGACTCTGTAAGGTAAAATATCCTTTAACTTAACGTGCTGCTGCATGCTTGGCTGGCTGTAGGACAGGAAGTCGGATTACCAGAGGTGCTTTGCTAATTAATACTTCACATTATGATCCAGATGAACGGCTTGTCTGGTCTTGCTCCCAGCAATGCCCAGTGTGTCAAAGAAATGTAAAAAGTCCTTCTTGAGACATAAAGATGTCTTCCTGTCAAGTTTTTCTGCTGAGTTCAGGCAGTTTTTGAATTGCAGCCTTGTTCCAGACCTGCAAGGGAAGAAGGGAGTTGCTTCCCTTGTTGCACAGGTGACTTACTGGGTGACACTCTGGGTGCTGACTCGCCGGTGGTTGTGTAGCCTGGAAGTGCTGCCGGACTTCCAGGTGATCCTGCTCTTCCAGAGATCCAGCCCCGGGGTTGTATGTGCTGACTTTGTGCTGCTGTTGACTTGTCTGGGCTGAGGAGTCTGTTTCTGCCCAGCTCTACGTGCTCTTTGTCTCTCGGCAAAGTTTGGGGAGTGCTCCCCTGTTCTGGAAGGATTGGGAAGCGCTGCCTTCGGAGCGGTGTTCGGAAGCAGCTCTGCATTACCCTGAGCAATAAAACTACTGGGGAAGGATGACCTGCGTGTGCTCGCTGAACCAGGAGCTGGAGTCCTGGGGACTGCAACAGCTGCAGAGGCTCCCAGTCTTCATCAGAGCCTTGTTTAGTGACTGACTGATAAACCCTCTTTGCTGCCGCTTTGTTTTTACATTTCTGAAGTAGGACATCTGGGACAACAAGAATAGTTTTGTCTGTTGTCCCCATGAAGCTGCGTGGGCTGGACAGGGAGAATCTCTTATCAGATCTGGCAAACCTTATCTCTTCCCATGAACATTCAAGGCTTTGCTGCATCCTCACTACAGCTTTGAGGACAGATGAGGACTCAGCCTGCGAGACGTGTAGTTCTGTCTTTGAGTCCAGAAGTGGTTTCCTGTTGCTTGTGTGGTTGTTCATGTGTTTCAAGCTCTTCCCCGCCTCCATCTGTGTCAAGGGTATTATCATAAGGCTCAGCATCTCCCTGGTTTGTAGTAGTTGTGTGTGCAGGCACGAGCTAACACCACTCTCGTCCCTCTTTAGGACAGCAGCGATGAAGCACTGTTTTTACAATGAGACTGTGGGGTTCTTCTACAACAACAGCCGCAAAGAGCTGACCACGTACTGGAGGACGAAGGATGTGCTGGTGGTGGCCCTGGGCCTGACAGTGAGTGTCATCGTGCTCCTGACCAACCTGCTGGTCATCACCGCTATCATCATCAACCGCCGTTTCCACTACCCCATCTACTACCTGCTGGGGAACTTGGCAGCTGCCGACCTCTTCGCTGGCATCGCGTACATGTTCCTCATGTTCCACACGGGGCCCAGGACAGCAGAGCTATCCCTGAAGACCTGGTTCATCCGTCAGAGTCTGCTGGACACCAGCTTGACAGCCTCTGTGGTGAACCTGCTGGCAATTGCTGTAGAAAGGCACCAGACTGTGTTCACCATGCAGTTACACAGCAAAATGTCCAACCAGCGGGTGATGATCCTCATCTTCTGTATTTGGGTCACGGCCCTGCTCCTGGGGCTCATCCCGTCCTACGGCTGGCACTGCCTCTGTGCCCTGGACAAGTGCTCCAGCATGGCACCGCTCTACAGCAGGAGCTACCTGACCTTCTGGGCCATTTCCAACCTGGTCATCTTCCTCATCATGGTGGTCGTCTACACGCACATCTTCATCTATGTCAAAAGGAAGATGACACGGATGTCCAAGCACACCAGCTTCCACCCCCGCTACAAGGAGACCATGATCAGCCTTGTCAAGACGGTCACTATTATCCTAAGTAAGTCCCCTTGCTCTTATCAAATCTAAACGATGCTTTGGGCTGCATGGGGTTGGCGAGGGACGACGGGGAGCGCTGGGAAGTGACGTTCTGCTGCCCTGGTCTCTGAAGCTGCTGGGGCAATGGTTGGGTTTGGCTGCTGAGGAGCTCGGCAGTTTCAGGACTCTGCATGAATTCCGAGTGAGCTGTAATGGGAGTGACCTGGCAGAGGGGAGACCTCTCCTGAGTCTCTTGCCCTCTGAGATGGCCACTCCTCCGCTTAGCAGAGACTAGAGGATCTGTTAGTAGTGGGACGTGGTAATACCCAACTGCTGCAAGTGCAGGTGCTTTGGGCACAGAAGCGGCTCTTTTATCTGCTCAACTCCAGTCTGCTTCCTTCATGGAAGGGTGGCATGGAATTAGGAGCTGTAACTGGGCCTTAATCCAGCAGCAGCACTTGGTACATCCTTTATTAAAGGACTGAGAGATTTGGGGCAGATATTACAAGGAGATGAGGAAAGAATGAAGGAGTTGCCTCCAAATTCCGTACTGTTGACTGGAACAAAGCGCTGAACTGTGTTCAGATTTTTTTTTTTGAGCAGCTCAGTACCAGGGCACAATCTGCTCGGATAAATACACCCCTGGAAGCTCTCAGCTCTTAGCTCGAGCTGCTCTCCGTGAGCACGGGATCTCCAGCAGAGCGCTAACTGTCAGGCTGTCTGCATCCACAGTCTGTCGTGCAAATAGGAGCAGATCAGTAACTGGAAGTGGTCGGCGCTGAGGCTCTGCCTCTCCAGAATATTTAACTTTATTTGGTTAAGTGCATCTAACAGCGGAGGCTGCTGTGTCCATTGTGCTTCCAACAGTTGATCGCTCCACGATTTCTTTAATCTGTTTTTGCCTCGTGCTTTAATGGTCTAACAACCTTCCTTTAAAGTGAAATAAATCAACATGCTCAGATCTTCCGCAACTCAGCTCAACTCTGGGTTTACGGTCACAACCTCTTGCAAATCTTTCCTGATAAGCACAGAATTTGCTCTGTCAGGGAAACCTTGTAGCTGCAAACAAAGGCTACTCCCTTGTGAACTGGCGCTGGCGGAGTGGGGCTCAGCAGGGGAGGGGAGCAGCGGGGTGGGAGCAGGATGGGGGGGCTGGCGGGCTGCTTGGTGTGTCCCTGCTCCGGGGTGCGCTGGCTTGCCGGCTCCTGTTGCAACTTGTGAGCATCGAAACCGGAGTTTTCTGCCTGTTCCTGCCTTTCCTGTGATGTCTTCCCCGCCTCGCAATCTCTCCATCTCCTGTGTGCAGCTGGGAGTTCGTTACTGCCTTGGAGCTGGTCAGATGCTGCACAGAGTCAGCGGGGCTGAAGAATGATTTACTTCATGTATTTTGCACGGTCCTCGGTGGAGAGAAAAGTTTTGTTCCCTTTTTCTTCCCCTTTTCTATCAGAGGATCACCCCATGGTGTCGACAGGATTGTTTAATTTTATGGGGCTTCACACCATCAACTGGAAGAGGGTTGGCGGGGTGGGGGTGCTGCTGAGGAGGACAGTTGTTTTGGGAGATCCCTTTCCTCTCAGTGTCCCCCCTCCTGGCTTGGCCTGCCTGCCTTTGTCCTCTGCCTTGGGTGAGGGAAGAGCTTGGCTCCGAGGAGGCTCTGAAGAGCTGCTGTGGTTTTGCAGGGAGTTGGGACTGGTGTCTGGGGACGGACAGAGTGGGGAGGAGCCCAGTGTGGGGGCTTAAGGGAGGATGAGGACTCATCAGGCCTCTGGGACTCTTGGAACCGGAGGGTTTTCCCCTTCCTCTGCGGGGCAGTGCCGGAGGGAAGCAGCGGTCAGTTCTGTACAGGTCCCTTGTGTGGGAGGGAATTGCTCAACTCGGGGAAAATACCTTTCCATTCAGACTCAGTGTACAGAGAGTTGAGTCTGCAGAGGGTTTTCTCCCTCCCTGTGAAAGTCCGGGTGTAATTCCTTCTCCACCCTTGTTCTCTAGCCTTCTGCAAACTTGGACTCTGCACAGAGGAATATTTTGCGCCTTATGCATCCGAGGGTGTAGCTGGTGAGTGTGCGAGGAAGTGGAGGGCGCGGTAGGAGCTGTCTGTGGGTGCCGCTTCGTCGCAAGGCCAGCCTGGCTGGGGTTGATAATCCTGCAGGTCTTGGGCATTAAGAACAGGTCTAGGACCTGACCTGGAAACCAACAGTCAGTCCAAGGTACATTTGGAAACTAGTAGCAGATTTTCCCACAGACCAGCTGAGTGACACAGGATGTGATGGTGACCAAACCGCAGGGCAGAGTTGTCAGTGACCATGTGGTGCTGGATTATTAAGAGTTCAGGCGGTTTCCTGAATACTTTAGCTTCTATTAAGGAGCAAGAAATCAGGTGGATTTGCAGGTGAAAGCCCAGAAATTTTAGGTACCTCTTTTTGTTTTTCCCCTCTCATGTTCAGTCTGCCTCTGGCTTTACTTAGTGCTGCTGGGAGCCAGACTCTAGAGGATCTGGCTTGCCTTGTGGTTGCTGAAAACCTGGCTTAAAAAAAATTACATCACTAAAGAAGGGAGTCCCTTTCCCACAGGCTCACTCAAAATAGAAGTATTGGACCTTCCTTCGTGACAGCCAGGAATCTGTTTTGTATATGTGCTAAATTTAAAGGGGGCAGAGCTGTGTCTGCAAGTGTGGGGAAAGCTGCCTGGCCCCGATGTAGTGGCTGTGCTGACCACCTGGGAGCAGGATTCGCTTAAACAAAAAGGGTTACGCGGTGCAGTGGCCTGAAATCAGCAGGGAGCCCTCCTGGAAACCCAGGAGATCCCTCCCACGTGTCCCTTTGACTTTTCCCCCATGCAGCATTTCACTCAGTGACAGCTTTAAATTCAGCCTCTCGGTTTTGGTGCAGCTCTTCTGGCTGTTGTTCTTTCCTGAGGGATGTATTTCAGTAAAGGGTGTAGCTGCGAAGTTCCCAGCAAGTCTTGTTCTTTTCCAGCCTTTCCCAGAAGACACAGCGGGGCGCAGCTCCTGTGCGTTAAGACACAACCCTACGCGTGACCTCCAGGAGCACTGTTGGGCGAGTGTTCCGTTTACGTCAGCCTTCAAATCATGTCTGTAAAAAGGGGTTTAGGAGCCGCGGGCACCTCCCACTCCGTCATGCAAAACAGCAATTACTCTTTTGCCAAGGAGCTTTGCAGGTGGTGGCAAGAATGTAGTGTGAGCCCGAGTGAATCAGTGGTGGACTCCGTCCAGCTCAGGCCTGCTGTTGGCCAGCCCATTGCTCAGCTATTTTCTGCTCAGCGTTTAGTTGTGTGAGAGACTTCACCAGCCTGCCCGAAGTGTTGGCCAGGACTCTAAACTCACGCTGTTAACTAAACCCCCATAAACTCTATGGGCGGTGGAGATTATTTAGTTCAAGATGTATCACTCTGACTCTTCCCTAATTTTTATGGCCTGTTCCCCTTTTTGGAAGGAATGGCACATAAATAGGAAACATGGACATTTTATTTTTGCTCTGTAAATGCAACGATGGGATGAGGGGGGGTAAGTGAAAGTATTGGAAGTGGTGTTCTGAGGGAACGGGGTGGGGGGAAGCCGTTGGCTCCGTTTTTAGTATTTTCTGGTTGGATCCTTGGTCTTCCTCCAAAGCAAAAATACAGAGTGAAACTAGTTGTTTTTCTTTCCCCCCCGTCGTGGATGAAAGTACTAACACGGTGATGGTTTAGCAGGAAATCCAGCTTTATTAATAACTAACAGCAATTTATTATTACAAAATAATTCAGAAATGTTGAAAGAAAGAAAAGCGACTTATTTACAGATTCTAAAATGACAAGATTCACACTAATTTAATGGTGCCTTAACTTATACATATGTACATGCACATACACAAAACATACAAACACACACACAGAGACAGAAGTGTTTGGATCCAGTGGAATAAGTCCGTACCCACACACCAATGAGCAGAGAAAGAGCGGGTGAAAGAGAAGCGAGCTCAAAGGAAAACTTCCCTCTCGCGTTTAGAGTAAATACTCCCAATGCCTTGGCATTCCTCAACGGGTGATAACTGAGACTCGAGCGGGTGGACTTCGCCCCGGCCTGCCCTCAGCTCTGGCAGCAGATGACACCTGAAGGGTTTGGTACCTGAGAGGCTCCCAGCTCAGGGGAGATGCTGGTCACAGGCCGCTGGGATCCAGGAGAGCTCCAAGCGTCTCCCTTGTGGTCGCCATTTATAGGGTTCAAGATAATTGACTTTTGTCAGATCCCTTCTGGGCCTTCCAGCAGTGGCACAAGAACTTGATGAATGTGCAACTCTGTTCTTGTTCCCATTTGACCCCACCCCAGGCACAGGTGTGCCAGGCCCTTAGGAGATGATGGGCTGTTATAACTGTTTCGGAGCAAGGAGGGGCAGGAGCAAGGCTCGTTAAGGGGGTGCCTTAATGTTAGCAGTTAGCAGTCCTTATCTCCACAGATTGGTGTACAGCTCGGGGGATGTGGGTGGAATCACACCAAGCAGCCCAACAAGGAGGGGCGGGGAGGGGTAAGAATTGCACCACCACACCCCCATTTAACTTTTTTTCACAAGATGAACCACCAGTGATCCCATCTTGCTGGTGAGTGACTGGGCAGGGCCAGCAACCTGCTTTTTCTCTAACAGGGGTTCTTCTCTCCCCAGGTGCTTTTGTTATCTGCTGGACTCCAGGACAAGTTGTGCTCCTCCTGGATGGCTTGGGCTGCAAGAGCTGCAACGTTCTAGCGGTGGAGAAATACGTCCTTTTGCTGGCAGAGATCAATTCGTTGATAAACGCTATTGTCTACTCTTACAGGGACAACGAGATGCGTAGCACCTTCCGGAGGATCCTCTGCTTTGTCTGTTACAGGAATTCTAAATACACCCCCACGGTGGTGAAGTTAAACACCACAGACCGCAGGACACTTTCTCAGAACGGGCACTTTACCGTGGATTCCTCCATTTAGCTCTTGATCGGCGAGACCAGCACGGCGCTGAGCAGCGGCCGCTTGGGGTGAAAGAGGAGAGGCCGGGAGCGACCTGCTTCTAAAGCAGTAGAGACTTCTTTTATGTGCTCAAGCATCAATATTTCTCTAGAATACCTGTCATCGATGAAGGACAAGATGCTTTTAAGGAACTGCTGGATGGTGCGTTATTTAGGCCAAACATACTTTGAGTAGCGTTCTTATTAAAGACTGCTATTTCTAATGCAAAGTTGATTTAATTTGGCAGCATCTAGGAGCATGCAATGCGCAACAGGAGTCTCACGTGATCTCTCAACGAGCAAAGTATTTTCTCGGTACTTCAGTATTACTGCCTTCAGAAAGAGTCGTTCCAGCGGTAGCGTACTCCAAAGAGCTCTTCAGCTTTACGCGTTGCTTCCTAAACAGAGCTGCTTAGTGCTTCCCCAGAGAGCCTTATTCAGGTCGTGTTCCACGCGCTTCGGAAGGCACATTCTTCTTAAGGCCTCTTCCGAGAGGAATCTGTTTGAATTGCTTCCTGAGAAGCAGATTCCCACTTTCCTAAGTGTCTGTTGCTGAATTTTAAAGTATTCCGGGCTTTTGGAGGATGCCTTAGGAGCACCTAATTCTTTCCTAAAATGGAGAGTGGTGCTGTAACTAACTGCAGTTGTGTTTGTGTTCTGCTAAGTGATACCATGTGGCGTTCACAAGTTCATTGCCTATTCATAAACGCGGAGTGAGTCATGCTCCCATTAAACCATCCCTCCACTCACTGAAAGCCCTTGGGGACAGGTTTAGGTTAGATTCCAAGGCGATCAGTATTTTGCCTTGGGTTTTAATGTGCAGTTTGTACCTTAATACTCGACTGCCCAAATAATGTGTTAACCGTCTGTTTGAATGTAGTCTTGCTCTCAGCAAAGCACCATAAGAAATTAGCAGTATTAATTAATATTAGTGCACGTAGGAGCTAGTTTTCTGAGTAAGTCCACTTGCTGCATCTGACACGGTGTCAACTGTCACCCTGGATTGGGAGGCCACGGCTGGAGGGCAAAGGCTCTGCTGGTGGAAGAATATTCACAGCTGAGAAACTGGAAGTACTTCTCCAGGTTTCCTTCTCCTTCACGCTGTTAAACTTTAACAGTGTGAACGTGCCTGTGACAGTCCAAAATCCGGAGTTAGTTGTTTATCTTGGGCTTCTGTGAGAGCAGGGAGAGGCCAACAGAAGGCAGGTTTTGGAATATTGTCTAAATTTTTAATTTCAGAAGTTTTTAATAAAAGGGCACTGTTCTGTCTGATGATCAGCTTCCTGGCTGATCCCCTCGGCTGGCTCTGCAGAGGAGACAACGTGCTGGAGGCATTGTAACTCAAATCTGTGCGGATGGACTTTTTCTGGAAAAAATGGTCAGGAAGTGAGTGTTAAGGTGACAGTCTCCTGGACTGACTAACACAGTCTTGGAATATGGTTCCTGTCTCCGTGTCCCAGAGACTTTTTGAATAAATACTTTGTCCTGGGTTTTAGAAAAGACGACTTGGAATTTTTTCCCCTATTTCCCCATTCGGAAGCCCTGGGAAGTGCCATCCTCCAGAGGCGTGTGGCGACGTTGGGAGGGAGGGAGGGATCCCGGCCTTGGTGCTTGTGGCCGCTGTGACTCGCGGTGCAGTGGCCCTGCTGCTGATCTGCCTTCTAGGTGGGTTGTCTCCGAGGCGCTTGTAGGGCTCTGCGGGTCTGGCTGGGGGGGCTGTAGCCTCCGGAAAGGCCGTGAAGAGAACTGGAGGAAGTAATTTTGAGCCAAAGCAGGGGGTGAGACTACAGCCTTGGTCTGTTGCTGGCAAACGGCAGACGTGGTTGGTGTGGGGACCTTTCACACCATTAAAGCGTACCAGGTGGTAGGGCTAAGAGAAGGCATAACTTTATTGCCAAAGACAACTTCTAGTTTTCCCTGGAAAATATTGTTGGGACACAGGTACACCCTGCAGTGGGAGCAGGAGGTGGATTAGCAGTAGCTGAAGGAAGACTGGAAAGGTGTTACAGGGAGTGATGGAGGGGACAGAACACGCTTGAACTTTCCTTTCTGCTTTCCTGAACATCCCCAGAGCAGGAGGTGCACGAGTCCTACTTCATACAAAGCTACTCTGACAATTCAATACATGCCAAGCTCTGCTTTTATTAACAAAAGGGGAAGGAGGAAATATAAAAGTTCACACCGCTTATGGTGTGTGATTAGTGCTGGTCTGATTTAACCGGGGGGGTGTGGGTCAAGAATTGTCTGTGCTCATTCACACTGGGTGTGAATGAGTCTTTGTAGTGGGCGAGGTGACACTTGGCTCCCAAAAGAACTGCAGTTGGCTTTCAGGCCCAATTGGGGCTTTAATAAGCTGTCCACGTTCTTCCTGGAGGGCTCTGGTAACAGCCTGACCTCAGCCCTCTGCCCCTGCTTCTCCAGCTGCCTCTCAGCAGAGCTGTCCCGCTCAGACAGGCGCTTCCATGTAAGTACCTGCCACAGGCAGACGTCAAGTCACTGACAACAAACTCTGGCTGCTTTATGATCACCGGATAGAGAGGATTGTCTGAGGGTTTTTTCAGTGTTTTAAATGACTTATTTAAGTTTAGACTAACTGCAAAACCATTGTACGCAACACTGATGGGAAGCGTATCAAGGACTTGAGCAGTTTGTGCCAGGCAGAACATCCTCACTCCCCAGAGGCTGTCGACACTTTCCGTATAAAAACAGCCTCTGGATAACGGTAACAATGTCCAGATGCAGCTTATGGGCTTCAAAACGCCTGATTTCACAAAGGTGAATAGCAACTGATTAGTGTAAGGAGAAGAAAAAAAAAAAGTCCCAAACCCTTAATGGAGCTTGTCTGGGTGAGGGCTGGCACCCGTTGGGGGTGGAGGTGGGTCGCCTGGAATTCTTCAGGGGATTTCTCTTCCCAAGTGACTGGGGACCTGCAGATTTCTAGTTGTTTCCAACTGGCTGCAACAGAGGAGAAAGCAGGAAATGAGGAGTCATCAAAACTAGCCCAGAAAGTGCTGTTTTCAGTGAGATTTGAAAAGAAACGGTGAATCAACGAGGCAGAAGAGAGAGGAGGGGGAATTTAACAGCCTCCCTGGCGATGAAGATGGGAGAGGGGGAGACATAAATGGTGTTACATAGAACGTGCATCACAAAAAAGAGGGGTTTAGGCTGTGCAGTATCCCACATGACTTTACTTTTAGTTTTATTTGGAAACACAAAGCCTTGTCTAACTACATGGAGGCAGGAACCACATCACACTGTTTTCCACTTGCTGTGGCCTAAACAAGATGCTGCCGAAAAGGGTGTGGTGTTACCTGATTACATGTTCGTTTTCCAAAGCTGCTCCAAAGCCTTTAAATATAACTTTTAATATTGTATACAGAGCTGGATGCTGCCAGGCTCTTGGGATAGCTTGCTTTTTTTAAATTCATGATCCATAACCTATGGTGTGTCCAGTTTAAATGTGGCAATATCCCTCTTTCCAGTTTGAGAAGACCCCCTGCTTTTTTTTTTTTTTAAATCACAGTATGAAACTGCCTTTGAAGGGTCATTGCTTGTTTCATCAAGCTTTTATTTTTAGGAGGAAATCTCCCTGAAATTAGTGTGTGTGGGTTTTTGTGGTGGGTTGTTTTTTTGGTGGTTTTTTTTTTTTTTTTGAGGCATGTGAGACTGTTCTAGACTTATTGTGTGTTGGGTGGGAGGAAGGAAGAGACACCTAGGAACTATTTTAAAGGGATCAAATGTGGGACAAGGGAGAACACACAACTTGATCAAAGATCGGCCGTATGGCTCCAGGAATGAAGGGTCATGCCTTGCTGACTGGTTGGAATTCCTTAAGCAAGCTGCTGCCAAAAGTAATATGGATTTTGGTGTGTTCTTCGGGGAGGGTAGAACTGGAGACTAATACTGTAGGGACTGATGGACTCCGAAGGTTTATTTTATCGAAGAAAAAGAATCCAGCAAAACCAACCTGCAGGAAGGGGAAAGACAGAATAAGGGGGAAAGTGAGATTAATAAGGGGAGGCTGGTGATGGTTTTTCTTTGTTTTTAAACTTCAGTTTGTCATCCCTCTGACCTACTGAGACATGGAAAACGAAAATCAAAGTTTCTGCTAGACTGTAAGTGCAGCCAATTCAAAAGTTAAACTTTTTGGAGTCAGTTATGCTTTTCTGTCTCGGGCATGAGTGGAATATCCAGGCTGAGAGCTTATTTTTCATGTGCAAGGATGAGTGGTGTGGCACCCGGGGCCCTGGTCTGCGTGATGGTGGTAGTTTAGGGCCCACCCCTATGTTTGCGTTGTGCTCCCCCAGCCGAAGGCCGGTGAGGAGACAGCGAGCACCCGGAAGCTTTTATGGGGTGAGTTCTCCTTGGCTTAGGCCACCAGCAGGGCAGTTGTGAAGTGAAGCCCGATATCTCTCTGCAGCGGGTTGGCACGCGTGTAGCCAAGGTAATGTAAGAAAGGTCACGCTGGTGGTGTAATAATGAGTTCCCATGGTATTTCTGTGCAAAGCTTTTCTATAAAAGGCACGATGTTTAGCAGCAGTGGTTGGGTTTCCCAAGTCCCTGCTCCCACACGGTGTGGGAGTGTAACTTCTGTGAGCAGAAGGGAGAAGCAGCCTTGTCCCGTCTCATCCAAAAGCTCTTACAGCCCCAAGTCTAGCTTCAAGCAGAGTTTCTGGAAGATGTTTCTTTTTTCAAGCTTGGTCTTGCCCAGGTTTTGTCCTTACGCTGTGGCTGTCCCAGAGAACAGAGCGGGCGCCAGAAGGAAGAGGTAAGGAGGGGATCTGACTTGCCTGCATTTCCCAGCAGGGAAAATAAAACTATCCTTCAGTTGCTTGCGCTCATTTCCCAATAAATCTCACCTCAGGCTCTCCTGTAGTGGTGACAGAGCATTCACCTGGCTTCTGCTTGGCTTGCATCTGGAAAGGAGCATTTGCTTCAGTTGTGTTGACCCTTTTCAGCCTTACTCTGTAGGCTTTTCTTTGCTCACCGAAAGCAAGGAATACAAACTGGAAAAAATGCGCCTAGGACTTCCCAGAAAGATTTTTTTTTTTTTTTTTTTTTTTAAAAATCTGCCTGTAGATACCAATAAAGCTGCAAAGTGTCCTGAGCACTACACGGGGAGAAAGCCCCAAGGCAGCAGGAGAAGATCTTCCTCCAAAGTTTCATAATCATGGGCTCATCCAGATTTTGGTGCCACCAGCCAGAAGTAAGAGGAGCTCGCACACTGGATTTTGTTCTGCTATAGTCATTTTTCACAAAATTATTTTTTTGGTGCTACCCACCTCTGATTTTTAGCACTTAGCACCCACTTTTGTCTCGGTAGGAGTAACGCAGCGTGGTAGAGCAGAGGGCTGTGGAGACAGCGATGGCTAATTTGCTGCTGGGGTGTATGGTGGCAGGGAAACAGAAATGCTTTTGGCACTGCTGCTTTTCTCTTCTTGCTGTCTCTGTGCCTTGGGGACCTTCACTGAACTGGTGCCTGCTCTTATTTTCTCTCTGGCTGTCAGGGAAATCACACTTTTTATTGTAAATAGAGATCAAAGATGCATCTTTATATCTTGATGTTTTCTGGCAGGGGCTGCTGTGAGTGTAATGCAGCTTTTGGTGCTTGATCAGTTTTATTTTACTCTTTGTTTGATCTGGCTGTAACGAGCAACTTCATTCACAGCCCAAATCAAAGTAAAACCCATCAGTGTTTGGAAATGACAGAAACCAAAAAGTCTCCAAGAGCCACTTGACAAAGCTGAAGGCCAAAGCCAGAGCGTCCCAGCTGAGCACGGGTGGGGTGTCCTCGGGGTAGCGATGGTGACCTGTGTCACCCGGTGCTGCGCGTGCTCCGAGGCACAGACTGTGCGGTGGTTTCATCCGTCGTGGCAGCACCCTGACGTTCCTCAGGCCGTCGCAGCGGCGGCCAAGGGATACGTGAGCAACTGGCGGTTGGAGCTGCGGGAATAACCCCAAGCAGAAGGCGGGAGCAGTACGGCTGCGCACACGATGGGATGCAGCTCTCCAGAGCCCACGGAGATCTCTGCGAGTGCTGCTTGGAAATGGCGCGTGGATGATTCTCCTTGGAAGTAGCTCACGAGTCCCCTTACTGGCAGGAAAACCTCGGCAGCTGCTGCGGGGATGAGGGTGGCTGTGGGGCGGCGTGCTGGAGCCTTCCTCCGCCGGGAGGCAATGTAAGCCAAGCTTTTCTTTCCCTGCACGTTTTCCTGGTCTCTGCCTGACGCTCAGTGGCCCCTTGTCCCATCAGCCAGCTGTCCCAGTGGCACTTTTTAACGCTCTCATTGGCACCGTTCAGTGCTCTGTGGAGGGGCTGTGCCCCCCGTGCTCTCACCAGTACACGAATCCAGGAGTTTGGTGACGTTAGTCGTGGCCTTGGAGCCTGTTTCCCACAGCTTCCCTGTTAGTTTGGGGCTGAGCAAAGCCTCCGACTGATCTGAGAAACCCATTTCACATGCTCCAACTGCCAGGACACCGACAGCAAGCAGTAGTCGCAGATGCAAGAGCAAGGCAAGTGCTTCTGCCCCGATGAACAGCACGCAGGTATTTTCCCACATGTACCTACAAATTAATTATCTTATGAGCAGAGGCACTGACAAATAAGTCTGGCCCCGATGAGCTCTGAAATACAGCAGGGGAGCAGGCAGGCTTCTTGCCTGGGAGATCATCATTTCTGTGCCGCTGCCTCCCCCGCAAAAGCAGCGATGCTGGGTCTAGTGGTTAATTAATCCCATCATAACACCAACACCGGTTTGAGCTGTAGCTCTTGCTGTGGAAATGCCTAGAGCTAAGGCAGAGCCTACAGTGGGGGTGAACCTCCCTGGGAATTTATGCTCTGTGGGCTTCAGGCTCAGTTTATAACTTGTCAGTTGGCATCTGAAGTCCTGGGTTTAGTTTTAAAATGAACTCTTCCCCCTCACCCCCCTCCTTTTTTGTGCTGACAGGAGAGAATTCACTTGCTAATTATACCCCAGTCCATTTCCAATCGAAATGCAGAGGGCGATTTATCAGAGAGCTGGAGACAGCTCTCCACGTTCCCTTGGCTGCATCAGCAAGAACTTTTGCAAGACAATTTAATTTCTTGTCATCTTCTAATCCAGCTCCCTTTCCCCCTATAGTCAGCCTGTGAATGAGAAAAGATAGTTTATTAATCATTTTAGCAAAAGGCTGAGAAATACAGCGTTTCTTCAGTGGTGCTTGCTCTGTATCTCATCAGTCAGCATTCCCCGAGCCACAGGGTCATAAACATTCAGTCCTGTGACATGGGAAAATTAGTTCCCTCGTTGTGAAAACCTGACACGTGTGAACACAGGGAGCCAGGTTTTGCTGTCTTTGGGGTCTTAAAGGCTCTTACTCAGAATTGCATTTGGGCCCAGCCTTTTTATGCCAGAACCTGCTTAAAATAAAGCCTGAAAAAGCCATGTCTGTGTTATCGATGTTCCAAAGTGGGGATCGCTGGGTTGAGGGGGAGCTTATAGCTCCTAAAGCCAGGCATGTGCCCAAATCAAGGTGTTACGTTGGAATAAAGGGAAGACTGCTGGATGCTGCAGAACTTTTCCACTAAGACCTGAGGTGCTCTAATCTCTCTAAAGCTGCAGGATAAATACCACTGTCATTATCACTTAGGGGGGAGCTAGGATAACACAGGAGGAGCGGGGATTGTTTGGAGCCAAGGCACAACCCTGGGACTTGCAATGTTTCTGGTTCCTCTGTCACTGTCGTGTTCTTCCCTGTCTCTCCTGGCTCTGTCCTCACCCTGCTTCTGCTCTGATGCATTTCCAGAGTTGTCCCTTCCTTGGGACGCTTTCTGTATTATTCCACAGGAGTTTCAGCTAAGATTTCTTACCTCAAAGGCAAAGCATCTAAACCTACAAGTCCAGAACCAGAATAGATCTTGGTTTTCATTATATATAAATGTTAGAGCTCAGTTTGAATTACTCATGTTTGGAAATTTTAACAAATAAGCTGCAGTTTGCTGGCCAATCCCCTAATGTGGTAGTAACGGTGGAAAGTATTAGCGTGAGCAAATGTGTGGCTTGGCCCTGCAGGTGTTGTCCCTCTAGAGCCAAAGGCAGGGAGTTGGAAAGCCAGGGTTGCTCTAGCACCGAAGCTTCATGATAACCCTAAATACACACACACACACACAAATATATATGTATACATAAAAATAAAACAGTAAGAAGCTGTTCTGTTTCTGGGCATTAATGCTGCTTCTGCTTCAAGTGCTGCCCAATGATTAAAAAAAAAAAAAAGGTAAATATACCAAGATTGGGTCGATTGAGAGTGTTACTGTGGTTATTGTTTTCCCCTCTGATTTAAAGCTTTGGTCGGTTCAATCAATAAATGCACCAGTACTAAGAGAATAGTAATGCTCTGCCTGGAAACCATATCTCATGATCTGGATGGAGGCGAGGGGAGTTCTGGGAACTCGGTACTTACATGTTTGTGTTCACAGATAACACCAGTTTCTTGGACATTTTCTAATGTAACAAAATTTTGTCTTTTTTTCTTAACACAACAATTACCCCCCAAGCTAAGACTTCTGACCGTGACTCTGCGCTGATTATGGTTGTAGCAGAGCCTGGAATGTCAGTGGGTTTAAGAGGTACATGGTGTTACAGGGGAGAGAGAAGCTAAATGGGGTGGAGAAGGAGGTTTCCCTGCTTTGTATTTGGAGAGGGGCCCTTGTCCAAGCTTCGCTGGGACCCCCGAGGGGCCCTGCTGTCTTCCAGAGTCACGAGGACCCCTCCACGTTACCATAATTGATGCTTTTAGTAAACTTTTTTTTTGCAAAAGCGTCAATGCGTTTGCTGCAGAGGAACAAAAAAGGTGTTTTAACTTTGTAAGAGCCCAGCAACGGCCCAATACGCTGCACTCGCTCTGCTGGGAACCCCCTTGGAGGGGAAGCTCCGGGTCAGTTTGCAGCACTTTCATCATTCATCGTGTTGTCTAGCAGGGAATATTTTCTTTACAGAGATTTTGCTGAGCAGCGGGAGAAGCTGACGGGCCCGGCTGACACCGAGCCCTGGCCACCCGGCGTCTGAGAGAGGGATCAAACCCGGATTTTGTGTTCCGAAGCAGAAGATGAATGTCACCCACCTGCTTTGGAGGAGAAAAGCAACATTTCGTATTTGCAGAACTGATATTGTTATTTTAAACAGCACTAAAACTGCAGCACTGAATGTTAAATTACCCTTGCCTACGAGGTGACGGTTCAAGCGTTGGGGCGGTAGCAATCAGGAGCGCGGAAGATGCTTCTACTTGAAATGCAGCTGTAAAAGCACGTAAATCCTGGAAGCACGTTACGCTGCTGGACTGCAAAACGCTGAAGGAGGTGGAGAATGATGACTGATGCTGGCAGCTCTGTGCTTGCACAGAAGCATTTAAATACAGAATCTAAATTTGAGTTTTTCTCCTTTTTTAACTTTTTTAGGCAACCCTAGGTCTAGCTGTAGCGCTGTAACTTTCAAGCAGCAGCTCAGGAATATACCCAAACTCCTTGCAAAGCTGTCTGGGTGACCCTCTAGAAAAAGCAACTTTTTCTGCTCCGCTTTGGACCCACAAACGTTTTTCAGCTGCAAACACGCGAGACGCGCAGCAGCTTCGCTGTTGAGGCCTCTGCACGCTCAGAGCCACCCACGGTGACATTAAAGCATCTTTCCAAGGTGACAAAGCAGTGAGTGAAGAGGAGCTGAGCCCGGGCAGGCGCCCGTGCTGCCCGCTGATGGCAGAAGGCCGTTCTGGCACCGCTTGGCACTCGTGGTGGTGGTGTTTCAGGTCCGTAGCTGGGCAGAATAAATCGCTTTAGAGGTGACAGTTTCCTCAGGTTGCTCATAAACGCGAACAGTTTTAGCAACAAAGAAAAAAGATACAGTCTCATTCTTCCTTCAGTTGTTTCTTACTAATGAAACCCCCTTAGCACCAATCTGAATAATTCTGCGCTCTTTGAGTATAAAAAGCAGAGAATCGAGATGAAAAATGGTGTTTGTTCGTTTGATGCTTGGCCTGACATCAGGTACATACGATGAAGAACGGAATCTTTGCACCGATTTAAATGCGTATTTGCATGTTCAGATTGTTTATTGTCTGCCTTGACAAAACAGAGGTCAACCAGGCGGGGAACCCCAAAGCTCATCTGAAGATAGTTTTATGAAATGGCCGATGAAATGTTATGGCGCGGATTTGATCCGGTCGGTTCCTTGGGAACCGCCGGCGATAATCGGAGCGAACGGGGCCGCCGGTTGTGCCCGGCGAACCACGGGGCAGCAACCGGGAGGCGGCGGCGGCGGCACTAAGACCCCGGGCGGGCGGTGTTGGGACCCGGGGCGGGCGGCGCTAGGACCCAGCGCGAGGCTCCCGGCGGCCCCGCCCCCAGCGCGTGTGGGCGGGCCCTGCGGGGGGCGGGGCACGTCGCGGCGTGCGGGGCGGGGCGGGCCGGGACCGGCGGCGGCGGCGGCGGCGGCGGGGGGGGCTGCGGGCGCTGGGCCCTGTTGTGTGGGAACCGCTGGGGCCGCGGCGCTGCCCGTCCGCGGCGGACCGGCCCCGCCGCCCCCCGCCATGGAGGACCCGTCGCGGCTGCTGGCGGCGGCGCACGGCGCCGGGGTGACCCTACCCGGTGGAATCCCGCCGCCCCCTCCGCCCACCGCCGGGGATCCGGCCGCCGCGCCCGCACCGGGGCCGCCACCGCCCGCGCACCACGACACGGGCGACGTCCTGCAGCAGATCATGGCCATCACCGACCAGAGCCTGGACGAGGCCCAGGCCAGGTACCGGCGGGCCCGGCCGCCGGGCGGGGAGGGGGCTCGGCGCGGCGGGGCTGCTCGGTACCGGCCGCCTTCCCGCGCAGCTCGGCGCCGTGACTCAGCTCGGCGCGGCGGGACACACACACACACACGCACACGGTCGTTCCCGGGGCCGTGGCGGGGGGAGGCGGAGCGTCCGGCGAGGAAACGGGGTGTTTCGGTGGGAAATCGCCCTCCGGAGGCGGAAAGTTCCCCGTCCGGTCCCCGGTGATTCCGTGTCTTCCCCTCAGTACCGGCCTCCCGCACCGGGAGGGTCCCCCCCGGTTCCTCGTCATTAATTTCCCGACTCTCTGTCCTTCTCGCCGCCCGGGTGATGTCAACACACTGAAATTGCAGCCGTCATCCCCGGTGGAAACGGGATTATCCTGCCCGATGTCACCGGGAACGGGCAAACCGGAGCGGCGGTTTCCGCTGAGGGCCCGAGTTTGCTCGGGAGGGGAAGCGAGAGGAGCTGGGGGGTTCTCGGGGCACCCCCAGGCGCGGGCGCGAGGGGATCTGAGGGGTTTTTGCCGCCATCAAGAAGTTTCTAATCACATTTAACAGCAAAAAAAATTACATTCGGGCTTTCCCTGGCCTGTTGACTTCGGTGGGGTGTAAATAATTACATGGCAAAATCAACCCAATTCAGCATCTTCTGGTGCGTTTTTTGCCCCCGAGCTGCGTCCGGCCCTGATTGGCACGGTGTAATTACACGTAATTACACGCTTCGCTCCCTTGGCGTGCGCCAGGTGGGCAGCCCCCGCCACGAGGCGGTTGGGAAGAAGGTGCAGATTTACGGAGTGGGTTTATAAAAAACCACAAAATGGGGTTCTGGCCTTTTTTCTTTTTTTTTCCCCCCTCCTCGGTAGGGTGTTGCGTGTGGTCGCCCCTCCCTGCCCGCGCCCCGATTTCCCTATCGCGGCGATGGCGGCAGTGCCGATAAAACTGTGTTGGGTTTTTTTTTTTTAATCTCTGCCCTAAAGTTTTGCCAGTTTTGGGTACGCCTGTTGCTATCGCGCGCTGACAGCGAGCGGCGCACCGAGGCGGCGGTGTTCCTGGGGCCAGGTACCGGATTCCTGACGGTTGAGCGGATTCTATGAATATGAGGAGAAACTGGGCATTCTAAGAATGTCATAATTTGGGTTTAAAGTCGACTCTTTCAGGTAACTGAGCTGCAGCCTGGAGGGCAGTGAAGTCCGTGTGCGCTGTGGGCCACGTGTAGGACTGTTGCTCCTTCCCCAAAACTTCAGTTTTTCTCTCCTACCGGGCGCTGTATCGCAGAAACCGCCCGCAGCTCCGAGGGATTCTGTAGGCGTGGATTTGGCTCTGTGGCATTAGGCCTGCAGTTTTCTCTCACAACGTCCTATTTAAGATAATCTCGAGCAGGATAAATTTGGCGGGAACTTTAGTTTCAAGTAAGAGTTGAGGAATGGGCTTTGAAAAATGGCCTGACCATTGTTTAAATTATTTTAACATTGTCTTAGAAACGCAGTCAGACTCCAGCTGGAGCACAGCAGGCTTTGAAGGCCCCCACATTTTAAAAGCACTTTTGGTGTATTTTCACGTATTTATGCATAAAAGAGGCTTTTGTTTTCTGGACAAGAAGTTTGTGGGGTTTTCTTAGACCTCCCTAAGAGGGCGTGCTGCTGAGGAAGTAAAACTCAGGCCTGGTTAAACCCATCGCACAGGTGATGTGGGGACGTGGATGGGGGGCCGGGACGTCTCGCACCTCAGGAACACAGCGTTGAGTGCTGTATTTGGGGATTTCTTTTATTCTTTTGTATTAAAAATTGCATGTTGCTGTGGTTTTCGTGTATTATTTTAATGCTGAGTGAACGTGGAGGGTTCTTTCGGTGCAGGCAACGAGAATTTTTAAAATCTAAGTTGAAAACTTGGGTGAAAGTTTCATTGAAAGGAAATTAATCTGCCAAGGATGAGTTTAGCGCTGCTGTTAAACATGTTACGTTATACCTTAGTCTTCTTCACGAGAGTTCATGGCCATGTTAATTATGCAATTATCCCTGGGTCTGGTATTCACTGCCCTGTACCTAAACACTGCTTTTCAGACCCGGGTGGAGAGTACAGTCTGAAGGCTTGGGATTCATTTTCTCTCTCCCTCTCTCCCCCCGTTTTTTCCCTCATCAGGCAAGGACAATAGGCTGCACTAGGCTGTCTCCTCAGCTGCCTTTGTTCTCAGGCTGTTTGTCTTGGGCTTGATCTTATCAAACATCTCCGTAGGCGAATGGGTTTTACACTTCTTGTGGCCATGTCATGCAGGAGAGTGGCCCATCGACTTCAGCTTGTGGGATTTTTGTTAAAAGCTTGCGTTCTGATATTCGCTGGCAGCTCAGCAGTAGCTGGGAGGAAGCCGAGCACCTGTATTTGCGCCGTTCCCAATAGCTGGAGAAGTGCCTGGCATGCAAGGAGGAAGGCCAATTTGTATTTATATAAAAACCGTGTTGAAACCCAGCTATCACGGCGATTTAAATATTATTTCTGAATTACAAAAGCGGTCACAAGCAGCAAAAGAGACTTTCTTGGCGGCATGTGTTGCAGCTAGATCCTTCTTTCCACTGGAAGTCAGTGGAAGTTCAGCACCTGACTGCTGCCTGCCCCTGAAAATCGGCGGCGGTTGGGTGAAACACCGCCCGCCCGCTGGCGAAACCTCGGCTCCCGCGGTGCTCACCACCCTTCGGATGTGTTTTCAACTCAGAAAAAGATGTAATTCTCTGTTTTGATTAGACATTAGGATGGATTCTGTGTTAATGGTGTAATTAACATTGTCTCTGCCTGGAGAGAAGGGGGAAAACGAAGCAGCAAACACCAGAAGAGCTTCAAAAAGGCAAAATTAGGATGTGTGGTAAAACTTGTACTAAAATGCTGTTAAATACAATGTGCTTTTCCTTTGAACCATGGCCACTCATGTGAGCTGGGTGAGTCAGGGAGGGGCACTTGGATTCCATGTTGTTCCCACTGTTCAGGATCTATATGCTCCAAAACAACTGGTTTTTTTCTAAGTTTTGGAGGGATTCCATGATTAGATTTTATAGAAGCGTACTAACTCAAAAAGGAACTTTTTATCCCCGCGTATAAAATAGGCTTTTGGTAGAACCGAAGGTGCTCACGGTTCCTATAAGCGAGGCAGAATTTTCAGTTTTAAGGCCTGCATGTTTTTACAACCATTTTCTCCTAGTGATGGCAGAGCGTGGCACTTAAATGAAATATATCACCAGAATCTGCACATTTCTGTCTTAATCTTATGCGCTAACCTGCGATTACTGAAGCGCGATCCAAGATCTCGGTAGGTCTTGGCGTCTTTCGCCGCCTCTCCTGGTGGCGTTCACTCATTCTTCCTTCTTCCGTTTCAGAAAACATGCCTTGAACTGCCACAGAATGAAGCCTGCTCTTTTCAGCGTGCTGTGTGAGATCAAGGAGAAAACAGGTGCGTTGGTGTCTTTTCTGGCCTCAGCTTCCCCAAACCCCCCCCAGTCACTCATCAGCTTGGCTCTCCTTTAACGTGGCCCCTATTTTCCCTGATAGACTCTACAACTTAAAGCTATTTTTGGTTTTTTTGCTTAATCACAGAATCATTTAGGATGGAAAAGACCTTTAAGATCATCTTCTGTAAGCTGGAAATTGCTTTGATGTGTTTTTTACAATGCTGTCTGCGTGCAGGTTTGGCGAAAACTGCTGCTTATTTGAAGGAGTGTTGTGGTTGTGTGTGTGTAAAGAATCTATAGGTGGGGGGGTGATGTCTCTAGATACCTAGAGAATCCTGAATAATCCTGCTGTTATGCTCTTTTTTCCTTTAAGGAATCAGTACCCAAATTGTGGTGGTAGTAAGAGTTCAAAGTTGACAAATAACTGTATTATGGAGAAAAAGAGACAGTAAGGCAGAACGGTGGCGGTACTGGGAAACCCAGAAGTAGCAGGAAATGGAGTTGGTGCTCACGCAGCTTTTTTTGAGGAGCAGAAGCACTGGGATTTCCATTTTGAATTACCCAGTATATGCTCATACATGGACGCTTAAGCAGTGTTGTTTGAATATCTAATTTCTATAAACTCTAGTGAATTTTGATGGGGTTTTTTTAGAGAATAACTACTTTCATTATATGTAACTAAAATGGTGGCGTGTTTGTTTTTTTTTTTTAACTCACAGCTATATTAACGTTTAACATCGTAAACCTACCTTTGTAGTATTTTTTTTTTTTTCTAAAACACGGAACCTTGCAGTGCTCCTCACTGTGCTGCCAAATGAGGGACCGGAGAGGTCCGTCCTCCACGGTGCCCTTGTCACGGGAGGCAGCTTGGAGGCAGACATTACATGTTCATTTCAGGAGAGTTTGGTTGCATATACTGCCTTCTCGTGAGAGCACTTTGCTCCTGAAGAAAAATGTTGTGGTAGTAAGTGCTGTCTGGGTGTGTTTTTATGTCTGTCTGTCTGTCCTTGGAGGATTGCTGTCCTTAAAGAGGGTCTTTCGTCTGTTTTTCTACACCGAAAGCTGCCTTCTGCCTTTTATTGATTGAAACTGTGACTTCTCGGAGCTAAATACACTTGCAGGAACAGACCCTGGCATGGCGTTATGCTGGATTTGTTTTGGTCTCATAGGTTTTTGAATGTCTGATGGTCTGTCTATTCCTTATTTAAATTATGGGGAGCAGATGTTATGGCTTCAAGCAAACAAAAGCCTGGACATACTGTAGCACAAGGTTTTGGGCTTTCTTTGTGACCCAGGCACACAAGCTTCTTTTTCTAGCTCGGAAATCAGTTTCAAACATGTTCCTCCCCCCCCATCTTTCTTTCGTTCTTTGTTGGAGCGCCAGTATCATTCACAATAGCTCAGGATAAGCCGTGCGCTTTGCAACGGGCAGCCAGCTGAAGGGTGCCGAGAAATTCTCCCCACTAGTGTTTATCAATTAAAAAGAAATGACAAAATGATTCTGTAGTTTAAATAGATTTGGCCACATTTAATATTTTGTTCAAGCCCTGGGTTCCGCCCCCCTCCCAAAAAAGGTGGGTTTTTTTAATTTATTTTAAACCGGTTATGGGAAAAACAGGTATTTTATTTTCAAGTCTTAAATACCTGCCTGGAGCATATGTTGCTGTTTGAAGAGGCATCTAATCCAGGAAAGCCTACTTAGGGTTTTTTGAGAACCCTCGGAAGCATTTGGAGCATTTTTCATGTATGCAGCAGATAAGGGTTGTGCTGGTTGGGTTACACTTCAGATCCGACTCAAACATGGCATGATTCTATCTTAAAATCAGAATTAAACATCTGTCACGTTAAAAATGCACGCTTTTGGTGCTGAATATTAAATTTCCGAGTTTTTCTTCTCGGCTGATTATACCGAGCTAGGAAGATGCTTGTCTGTGATGGGCTCCAGGCCCCTTGGGGCAGGGAAAGTGTATTTCTACAGCACTTCTGTGGAACGCGCTGCACAGTGGGACTCTGATTCTGCATTTCTGGCCTGGGGTAGGGAACGTGTTTGTTGCAGCTTTGTAACATGAAGTACCATTTCTGATTGTTTTCGTGGCGTTGCTAGCTGCGAGCCTCTGTCCTTCCTCAAATGTGCTGGCACTCGGCTGGGTTAATTCAATGGGCACCTTTTCATTCGGTTATAAAACTTGGCAAGCGGCGTGGCGAAGAACACGCTTCCTCTTTGTTGGGGAGTTTGTTGACATTCTTATGTAGCCGAGTCGTGTTCCTCAGCGCTCGGAGCCCCGAGGGCTTTTGTCTTCTGTTTCCATTCGCTCCCCGAATGTGCAAAACCATCTCGGATCTGGAGATCGTGCTCTCCGGTGACGGTGCTTTGAGACCGGCTGAGCCAGTGGCGGTGTGGGGCTCTGGAGTGGGGTGCTCGGGGGGCTGCTGTCCCCACGGAGAAATGGGGGTGCAGAATCTGCTTGGTACTACACGAGGGGTGCGTGGGGTATTTGGGTAGTGTTCAGAAGGGGTTTGTGATTGGTTTACATGACCTGCTATTAAAAAAATAGACTCCTGCCTTCTCACCCAACAGTGGGATTTGGGGACTGCCAAATCCAGTCAGACTTCTGTCTGACTAAAACATCAGGAGTCGGTATTTAGCGGGAGTTCTAGGATAAATATTTGCCCGTGTAACATAGGGGACAGGATCATCTGGGAAAAACTGAGATGTGGATGAGGAGGGGTGCAGGTCCACCCCCCAAGCACCTACTTCTACTCTCCACAGGTATTTTATACATTACACAGTATGGGCTGTTCATTTCTGGGCCTAATACAGCAGGTTTTGGTTCTCATTTTGTGTATTCCGGACCCAAGAGACACATTTATCGTGCTGTTCTCCCTCTGTCAGTGGTGTCGTGTGTTACTTGCTCTACGAAGGAAAATCTGGGAAGGAAAGCAAGTCTAAGCAAAGTGTGCATCACTTATTTTGGTACCAGTGATCTTGTACAGTTCATTACAGAACTGCTAATCTTTAATTAATGAGATGTAAATATATTGTAATGATTGCATTTGCATACTGAGTGAGGCTTCAGCACCTTAGGTTGTGATGTATTTTAATTAAAGATTAATTAGAAATGATGGGAATTTCATTTTGCTTAGTGTAATTATTTTACATATTTGATGAATATCTGGTAGGTGATGTGCCAGAGAATGCACAATATTATATTAGCACAGCTGACGGGAGTGACTCTTCAGTGGGGGGTTTTTCTTAAACATCCATAAAAGTGATGGATTATGAAGGATTGAAGTGTGAAGGATTTTACCGGTTCGCAAGGACTTTCTAAATCATGCTTAAAACACTGACTCTGCCCTAACTCCAGTCTCTCAGCCTCCTCTCTCAGAGTGTTGAGTATTAATGGAGTTGTGATATGTTCTTAAACTATTGTGGGAACTTCCAAAATTTGGTGGCCAAAAGGCTACTGAGAGGGGGAAGCTTTCCAGAGGAGCGTCCTCCTCGGAGTACCGTGAGCCAGTAGGTGATAAGCAGCGTGTAAGGACGGGTGCGTGTAAGAAGTCGGTGTTGACCGAGAGGCTTTTTTTGTTGTGGTAACTTTTTTTCCCCTGTGGAATCCTTGTTGTTTAATGAAATCTAGTTCTTCCAGAAGCCCCCCAGACTGCAAACTCCTGCGGGTGTAATTTTGGCAGAAATGGCTGACGCCTGACCCTCAGAGCGTGCCGAGAGCTCGCAGGGCAGATGCAGCTACCCTGACAAAACTCTTAGTGCTTCTGGAATTGTTTTTACCAGCCCGTCGGAAGAGACTCACAGAGGCTGGCGCGAGCGCAGGGTTCCTGTAGCTGTGATGGTTTTGCTCGCCCGTTGGGCCATCTTTCGAGATCAGCTGCTCTGCAAGGTTGTAGATGAGCAACTGCAGCTCTTCTCCGTGGAAATCGGAACTGGCTGCTGCTTGCAGCAAACGGAGTTATGAATTCACTGAATGGGTAGTTTTGAGTGAATCTGATGTAACTTATTATTATCATTAGGTGAAGATACTAGGAGTAAAAATAAAGTTCAAGCAAAAAATATCCGTTCCAGGAGATGATGGCTTTAATTTAAAGATAATACCTGTGGCACTGATTTCTGTAGAACTTGCGTTCTACATGTATTAAGATGCAAAGAAGTTTAAAATCAGCCTGATGGAGCGGGTCGAACAGATCGAGCTTCTTGCTCTCATCGATCCTTAGGTCCGCTCACCTGTGTGGGAGTTCATGAAATAAAAGTTTGAACTGCTAGGCTGGGAATGTGGTTTACGATACGTTGATGATGGTGAACTCCTTTCTAGTTTCCCGTGACTTACTCGAGCCAGCCAACCAGAGTCTTCCCTCGAGGCTGGGAAGGTGCTTTCTACATGCTTTGCAGCAGTCAACTCAAGATGAGCTTATGTGTAATTGATGATAACTAATGTCTAATTACCATAATTAGACAAGTGACATAAAATTAAGCTGCAGCTGGGAGCTTGACTTCAACATGAGGTGCTCTGATATGCATCATAATGTGCATAAAAAGACGTTTGGCAGAAGCACATTCAGATAAGAAGGTGACACCAAAATATCTGTTCCACTGAATTTACGCTTGCCAGTCCGAGTAGTTTAATGTGAGTTTTCTCAAAAAGACCAGGCAGCAAATGGCCGCTCGCAAGCTCTCTGCTGGGTCTTCTGGAAGAAAGAACTGGCGCTTTTTAAAAACAAAAAAACAACAAATAAAAAAACCCCCTTTTTTCTGTTTGTTTCATTTCTTGTAACGTTGGCTCAGTAAAGGGTGCATGCAGTAGATGCTATTTCTTTAAAAAGGTATTAATTTTAATTCCATAATGAGTTAGAAAAGCCACTAACTTTCAAAATAGTCAACACTTCCCTCATTGCTGTCTTAGCTTGAGTTGAGCAGTTTCCCGTGTGCTACGTTACTCACCTTCTTCCGCTTGCAAAAAGGCTGGGGATGTTCTGGAGGAGGCCTGGATTCCTGTGGCAGCGTGAGGTCGGGTCTGCAGCCACTCCAGAGCACTCTCTTCATCAGAATTGTGTCGTAATTTCTGTATAGCCTGCAAAATATTAAGTTGAGCAATGTGATTGTAAGTTTATGCTGTTTGTGTGTTCAAAATCATTACTGGGTTTTTTTAGATGAGCTATTCGTTTGCCTACAAAATGCTGAAAATGATTACAAATGCTTATGTTTGATGTTTCTACATATTCATTGTTCTCCTGCCCTCACACTAGAATTATTGCATAAGAGATCTTAAGTGTTTATCTTTGGTAGGGAACATAATATCCCGTTAACCTGCCAAGGACAATTTGGAAAAGGTCATTTGAATTTTGTAGCTTCATAAGGTTAAGACCAACTGTTCATCCAACTAAAATTGTCTAAGCAATTAAAATCAAATTAAAAGCCAAAAAGCTGTTGGCATTTTTTGTACTGACTCAGTATCTTGTGAGTTCTTACGCTTTTTAAAAAACGAAGTTCATAATAAATTGCCAAAAGATTTGGGAAATTAAGTTTTTAAAATAAATTTGCTTGGAATCAAACTTGAATAATTTGAGCACGCAGACTGCTGCAGTCTGGGTTTGTTGAACATAAGCTTAAGGAAACCGGCTGCTGGTGTGTTTTTTCACGTTGTTTCACATTTTGATAGATTTTAAATAGATTTGAATGGATTTTAAAATTCAGCACTGTTAAGACTTCAGTTTGTAGCCTGCTGCTGCGGAGCACAGTGGTATCCTGGGCATGTAAAGCAGACAAGATCAGACTCAGGCCTTGGGTACAGATTCCCCCGGGATCTTGCACTAGTGTGGTGCTTGTTTCCGTCCCAGTGGCTCAGGCCTTTTGTCCATCCGCCGTGGTCTGTCTGCACGAGCTGGTGCTGAGCGCTGTGGAGGACGGCGCGAGGAGCCAGGCAGCAGGCTGATACAGGGGCATCTGCTCTCTAAGAACCTCCTTCTGATTTTTACAGACTGCTAAAATACTTTCTATTGTCGTATAAACTAGTACGACCCCGAGGAGTCTTACCACCTCCCTGCATTTGAAAACTTCCCTCCTGTTTTGGTGCTTCTCGATCTGAACGGTGTCCTGTTTGTTTTGATGTGTTGCCTCGTGGCTTCGTTAAACGCTCCCTTTTTTTTTTCTTGAGCTCAAGACCTGCGGAAACCTCTGAAGGGCGTTTAAGTGCTTTGCCAGAATTGAAGTGGATGCTTTTTCCTGTTTCAGAAATAATCTGTTGATTCCCTCTTTATATTTATCTAGTGTTAAGTATTCGTGGTATTCAGGAAGAAGATCCCCCAGATGCTCAACTAATGAGACTAGATAACATGTTGCTGGCAGAGGGTGTCTCCGGGCCCGAGAAAAGAGGAAGAGGAGGACCGATGGCTGTAGCAGCAACATCAGGTGGCTGTCCAAATGACAATAGCATTGAACACTCTGACTACAGGGCCAAGCTGTCACAGATCCGACAGATATACCACTCTGAGCTAGAGAAATATGAACAGGTGATCTTTCTGCATGGAAGAGTTTTTATCATCTCAATTAAAAATAACCGTTTTTTCCTTTGGTGTTGGTTTTAAGAACAGAACAGGAAGTATAATGAATTCAGGTGAACGCGAGGGTATCAAATTCAGTTGAAAACTTATCTCAGTGTTACGGAAGTAAGGCGAAGATAGAGGGACTGGACATCAAACTAAAGATAATAAATGTCTTGTTTATCTTTGTTGCCGTTTTTTAAGAGTAAATAGAGTAAAGCTGAAACATGGAAACTCCTCTAAAGTTTTTTTGGATATATATTCATGTTGGGGAAATGAATTCTGGGGTATTTTATGGTTTGTCGATACAACTGTGTGTATTTTCAGGCCTGCAGTGAGTTCACCACCCACGTCATGAACCTGCTTAGGGAACAGAGTAGAACCAGACCAATTTCGCCAAAAGAAATCGAGCGCATGGTGAACATAATCCACGGCAAATTCAGCACCATCCAGATGCAGCTGAAGCAGAGCACGTGCGAGGCAGTCATGATCCTGCGTTCCCGCTTTCTTGACGCCAGGTACGAGAAAACACAGCGATTGCATAAGAAATCTCGAGTCTGTCATTCCTGGTGTTGATTCAGTTTAAATGTGAAGAATTCGCCACCCATTTTGCTTGCCAGGGTGTACTTTGACATCAGCATCGATTTAATTCCACTTAATTCTTACATTCTGCTTCAAACCAAATGTATTTTAGAGGGGAAAAAGCCAACAGTGTACTCCGTCCGGTCTACTCTGTAACACCATTTAAATAGGAATTACTCATATTTTTATAGGCGTAAACGACGTAACTTCAGCAAACAGGCAACGGAAGTACTGAATGAATATTTTTATTCGCATCTGAGCAATCCTTACCCCAGTGAAGAGGCCAAAGAAGAGCTAGCAAAGAAAGGTGGCATCACGGTTTCACAGGTATGAAGTGTTTTATCTGGAATTAAGCGACTTTTTTTTCCTCGAACAATGGTTTGGTTTTTTTTTTTCCCCACAGTTAGCAACAGACTTCAGTTACTGGTACTTTCAGTAGAATTTAGGTTATTCCGAAGGGTTTAGGAGTGGATATTTTCTGCTTGAAGCCTAGTTTAAAACGTCTCCTTTGCTGGCAACTTCCGAATACAGTGGAAAATAGAATATTTGATCAGATGCTAACAGCGATATGTGTCTCCAGGTTTCCAACTGGTTTGGTAACAAAAGAATTCGATACAAAAAAAACATGGGGAAGTTCCAAGAAGAAGCCAATATTTATGCTGCAAAAACAGCAGTGGATGCAACTAATGTTGTGGCTCAAGGCAACCAGGCAAATTCTCCGTCTACACCAAACTCAGGTGAGTGGGAGCCGGTGAAGAGGCCGTCTGCTTGAAAGTCTTGTAATTATTTCTTGTGACAATTAGTACCACGGACTACTGGTGTTTGAAACAGTCGTAGGATTTCTTTTTCTTTTAAACTTAAATAATGTAATGCTCACTGAAGAACCATTTTTGGTGGGTTTTATTTCTTATTGAAATGTTCTTTTCTTGTTTTGTTTTTTTCCTAGCTTCCTCTGGCTCTTTTAAGATGACAAATTCCGGAGATTCGTTTATAAACTTGCAGTCATTGACTTCCTACCAGAGCTCCCCAGTGGGAGCCAATGTGCAGTCGCAGGTCAGTATGGAAGAAAAAACCCCGTACTTTGGGCAGTGAGGTAAACGTTAAAATCCCATTTCTCTGTCCTTTATACACTGTGGTTGCCCAGGGAGGTTGTGGAGTCTCTGACCTTGGAGATATTCAAAACCCAACCTGCTCTAATTGTCCCTGCTTCAAACAGCAGGGTTGAATTAGACAATCTTGTTTTATTTTTTCTAATTTTTTTTTACCTTAATACCAGATAGGGATGGATTTTTCTGTCTGTAGCCAGCACTGGCTAGGATGCAAGAAACAACTAGAATCAAATTTCTCAAATGAGTCAAGAAACAAACCTGCTTCAGTGTGTATTTTCTCTTGGAACTGGAGTTTTTTCTTAAAGAATTAACTGATAACTAAATTAACCTACTGCTATTCTTCTATCCCTTTAAATTTACAATAGTGAAACAGGGTTTTCTCCTTTTAGAGTCTGTCTTTTTCCATATAAATAGAACTTTGCTTAGGATTTGTGGTTAACAGCACTGTCAAACTCATTTTAAGATTTCTGCTGAATTTCTAAACATATCAACTGCAGAAAAGCTGTTCCTCTGTTAGAAAAGCTGTAGGTGACTGCTCCTCTCTCAGAAAAGCTGTAGGTGACTGCTCCTCTCTCAGAAAAGCTGTAGGTGACTGCTCCTCTCTCAGAAAAGCTGTAGGTGACTGCTCCTCTCTCAGAAAAGCTGTAGGTGGTTGCTCCTCTCTCAGAAAAGCTGTAGGTGACTGCTCCTCTCTCAGAAAAGCTGTAGGTGACTGCTCCTCTCTCAGAAAAGCTGTAGGTGACTGCTCCTCTCTCAGAAAAGCTGTAGGTGACTGCTCCTCTCTCAGAAAAGCTGTAGGTGGTTGCTCCTCTCTCAGAAAAGCTGTAGGTGATTGCTCCTCTCTCAGAAAAGCTGTAGGTGATTGCTCCTCTCTCAGAAAAGCTGTAGGTGATTGCTCCTCTCTCAGAAAAGCTGTAGGTGATTGCTCCTCTCTCAGAAAAGCTGTAGGTGATTGTTCCTCTCTCAGAAAAGCTGTAGGTGATTGTTCCTCTCTCAGAAAAGCTGTAGGTGGTTGCTCCTCTCTTAGAAAAGCTGTAGGTGGTTGTTCCTCTCAGGAAAGCTGTAGGTGGTTGCTCCTCTCTTAGAAAAGCTGTAGGTGATAGGGTGATTCTGCCTGTTAATGAAACAGCTATGGATAGCTCAGTTAATAGCAAGAAGCTGCAAAGAGAACTTGTCTTCTTGCAAGGAAACCTGCCCCTTGTTTAAAGAATTTTTGGCTCAGTACATACATAGCACATACTGCTGTGTTTCTTTAACTTGACTTTTTATCCTTATTGTTCTCGTTGTGTGGGGTCTTGTTCTAGATGGATTCCTTACATCACGTCATACACCAGACGGGAAGATATGACACAATTGTGGGGAATCCTTTGTATACGACGCAGCGCATAGATGTAAGATGTACTGAGGTTTTATTTACTTAGAAGCATAAATTCTGCCTGAGTTTGGTTAATAATCTGTGAATAAGTGTTGACTTTTTAGTCCCTCGATGTGTCTGATGTGGGAATAGGAAAAAGCTGGAAAAGATGTAGTTTAATACACCAGCCTTTCCCTTCCAGAGACTTGATTTAAACTTTTGGCTTTGCTCACCAGAAGATTTGTGCCCTTCAGTTAATTCTTGCCATAAGAGATGGCACTAGGAATAAGAGTAACGTAAAATCTTGGTGGGGGGAGAGGTTTTATGGGATATTCGTGGATTGTGCTTTGCCAGAGCCTATACGTAGTTATTTCCTTTCAAAAGCGCTGTCGCTTGTAAGGTGTAAACATATAAAGGCATAGTTTGTTGTCTGCAAATAGTTGCTTAAACATCTAATGAAACGATACATTTATTCTCCCTTCAGGCTAATGGCAGCTGGCAGGATGCTACCACCCCTTCATCAATCACTTCACCTGCTGGAGACCCTGGAAGTGTTAATTCGGATGCGTCTAATTAAGTTTTTAGGACCTATTGATGAGAGGAAAGAGGTCATTAGTGTAATTTGTCAATGTTGCTCTTTTGCCAATACTATTGTTTATACAACTTGACACACAGCTAATTACCTCAGAAAAAACCCTGGAACCAATAGACGATTGTGATTACAATGATACCTCTCTACCTCTCAGCCTCACGCAGTTGAGTTCTTTTTACTTATGCCCATTGGGATGTGAAATTGTTTTAAAAGAACTTGCTTCATTTTCCTAACCAAATTCATTTTTTTAAATATGGATTTTATGGTAAGAATCTGAAAGTGTCTCTTCTAGAACTTGGCGTTTGTCTCAAGTTTTACAGCTTAAGAAAACTGACTTATTTTAATTTCCATAAAGTTTTTTACTATGAAATTTCTGTTCTAGTTGATAGCTACTACCAGTTAACCCCCCTGTATTGTAATTGTATGCGTTCTCTGTATTGTAATTTTGTATAGGAAAATAAGCTTTTCTTAACTAGAATTCATTCTGAGCTAATTAATCAGAACGTTGCTTTACCAAAACTCTCACTGGACTTTGCTCTCGGGTAGGACCTTCCATTCTGTATCATTCCACCTAATTCTAATTTAATGTCTAGTAAAAAAAAAAACAACACAAACCCACCTGACTTCCCCCATGGATAATAGGTTTTTGTGCATTTCCGCAGCTGTTAACACAGAGTCCACCCCTTTCAGTTGAGATTTTATCAAAGATAATAAACTTCCAAAGCCTTTTTTTTTATTTTTCTTTTTTATTTCTTGCCGCCTTTCCTCCCCGTTTTCCTCACCTGGGCTCCGAGGCGGCGGGGCTCCCTCAGGGGAGGGCGGGAGGGGCGCGGCGGGCTCTGCGCATGCGCCGGCCTGAGGGCGCCTTCCCGCCATTCCGCGCGCCTGCGCCCGCTGCGGGCCCGTCATGGCGGAGCGACCGGCGAGGGGCTGCGGGGCGGCGGGGAGCTGCGGGCCGGCCGCCGCCCCACCGGGGCCGTCTGGCGGGTCGGAGGAGGAGGTGAGCGCTGTGGGGAGGGCCCGGCTCGGCGGAGGGGGCCGCGCTGCCAGCCTCGTAACCGTTTTTCCCCCTCAGCGTTCCTCCGGGGGAGCCTGTCCCGCGGCTGAAGGTGGAGTGTCAGGTAAGGGCGGGCAGCGAGGGGCGGCGGGTCTGGGAGCGGGGAGGGCTGGGGAGTGCCGGGCAGAACCTCCCCCAGCTGTGCCCTGCCCCGGTGGGGGCCGGCCCGGGGCCCGGGTGGAGGATCTCCGTGCTGGAAGGGAGAACCGGAGGCACCGGCGGTCTTAGGAGGCTGCGAAGCTGCGATCCAGCCATCGCACCTCAGCGCTGCTGTGGCTCCGAGCTAGTAAGCAAAGCGCAAAGACCAGGTTCAGTGCTTTGAAATCCCTGGAAAACGCCCTTTCCTTTCTTTTTACCCTGCTAAGGGGTCGATTATATCTGTTTTTCTCAGATCTTGACCCTGGAGAGAAAAAAGCGGATCGTGAGCAGTTCCTAAAGCCACCTGGCGTACCTCCTGTTAGCAAGAATAGTCCCCCAGCAGCTATGAGGAAAAGATCCCAGGAAAGTCCCAACCTTAGGAAAAGCCCCCTCAGACCTAGTCCCAAGAGGCTGTCCCCCTGGAGAAGCAGTCCCAGGAAAGACCGTACCCCGAGTTCCTTTACCTTGTCCCCGACACTGCTCAGCAGCACTCCTCAAGACAAGCGTCGCTCTTGGTGTCGTTCCAGCCTGAAGGGGACAAAACAGCGAAAATCTCTGCCTCCCTTTCACCAGGATGTCACCGGTACGTGCTCCGCTTCTCCCCTTTATCAAGCTCTCCTGAGAAACTTGTCGGGCAGCCTGCAGCAAGTTGAAATTTAATTTTGTTTGTGCCACCTTGAGGGTGGTTGCAGCATCATTGTGTTATTCCAAACACCGCTGACATCCGTGTTGGTGGTGGCCTCAGAGGTCCAGGTACTTGAAGTTAGAAGGAGATGCTGCACTAACGGCTTCTGCAGACCAGTGGTTTGTTGTCTCTGCCTTTTTATTTCTACAGTTGAGCCTTAAGCGTGACTTTTCCTTGGTAGGAACTTTGTTTCTTCCTCTTTCCCTTGCTCCTTCCATACTCTGCAAACTGCACTCCTGTACAACAACAGCTTTTAGTGTCTTTCCAGAACATTTCAGCTGTTTGTAGCTTGGTGTGAATGTAATTGTTCTTAAACAATTTTGTTCTGTTTTTTCAGAATTAAGCAAATCAATTAGCCTGGATCTGCCAGAGACTGACCGGCTTTCTGTGCTGTTGTTGTCCAGTTTCCAGGTAAGATCCTCTCTTTTAGTGAATTGTTCTCTTGCCTTCCTTCTGCCACTAAACATGTGTTCTGATTTGTATAACTGAGCTGTGGAATACGGGCTGGGGAAGGAAGGACTCCTCGTTCTGTAACAAATCCTCCCACAAGCTTTGTCACAAGCTCAGGAAAGGGTGCTAAGACCTTTTTTTCCATCTTCTTTTAGTTTTCTGCACAGAAGCTTGAACACGTCTTGAAGCAGACGGAGGGCTTTAGCCCCGAGGCTTTCAAAGCTAACGGTAAGGTGTGGTCTGTGTGTCAGCAAGGGTAATCCTCAACTTAAAAATACCTGTTCTTCCCTATTATCCTCAAAATGGAACAAACTGTTTTCTAGAAGGGGTGGGTGCAGGTAAAAATACACGAGTGATGTTTTTAAGATGCTGCACGTGACCACAGTTTCTGTGAGGGAAGGCAAATGGGTAAAGTAAACCGTGGCCACGGAGATGAGATTATTCCTTTAGAAAGAGTCTAAGCAGTAACTAGGACACCATCCGATAAGGAATCGGAGCAGTATCTGCAGGTCAGGGAACAGCTTCGTTTCTCAGTATTACTAATTTTCCAAGTGGTGTTTTAATCCCACTTTATTTTGTCTTCATCTCCAGCACGCTTGCTTTCAGAAGACCTGAAGCGATACCTGCAGAAGTTGAAAAGAGATGGAACGCTGAAGAGCTGCGTAGAAGACCCTAACGGGTAAGGACTGGCTGAGCTCGTCCCTCGTGGAGCGTAAGCAGGGAGTCGTCTCGCTTTTGGGGGAGAAAGGGGTCGCCTGGACACTAAATTCATCTCCTGCCACGTACAAGGAGCCCTCTGCCAGCATAAACCCTCCTACCCCAGCAGTGCCAAAATGCTCTGGGTTTTTCTGAAGATTTGAGTGAGCTGGCTTCCCTCTTCCAGGCAACTACAGCAGAAGTGGTGAGGAAAGGCTGACGGGCAGGTGTGCCGGAGATTTTAGCGGGGTGAAACTTTGAAATGGGAAAGAAGTGATGGTATTGTAGAACGATGGAACGGTTGGGGTGGGGGTGTTCAGCCGGCGGAGGAGAAGGCTCTGGGGACACCTTAGAGTGGCCTCCCAGTGCTGCAGGGGGCTACAGGAAAGAGGGGGAGGGACTCTTGATCAGAGATAGGGTGAGGAGGAATGGATTTAAGCTAAAAAAAGAGAGATTTAGACTAGATCTGAGGAGGAAATTCTTCGCGCTGAGGGCGGGAGCCCCTGGCACAGGCTGCCCAGAGCAGCGGGCAATGCCCCGAGGCCATTCAGGGGGCTCTGAGCACCATCTTTAAGGTCCTCCCCAACGCCACCCCATCCCATGATTCTGTTTTTCTGGTTTTGCTTTATGACCTGCCCAGTCTAAATTTGCAGAGAAACCCCGTTGCTGGTGGCTACAAGGATTTTTGGGGCTGGGGTCACTGGACCAGCAGCACAGTGAATGCTCAGAGGGGTGTTACCGTTATGGAGGAGACTTTTGTACATCCTGCAGTTCTAAACACTTACACACTGAGCAGCTCGTGTGAGCCACCTGTGGAACGTGTGGAGACGTGGTATGTATGTCCCTGCGCCGTGCTGAGGCTGGGTCTGTGCTTCAGGGCTCTACTGGACGCGGCTTTGGAAGACTCAGTGGCCCAAGTGAAGGAATACAGCGCCAGGTAGGAGCGGCCGCCGGCGCGGCCCGAGGGGCAACCCCGCCACGGGCGTGGACACCTCTTCCTAGAGGTGGGGGGTGGTATTTAATTCTCGGGGGGGGTGTGGTTCAATTCTTGGAGAGGTTATTTAATTCTTGGGGGGGGTATCTAATTCTGGGGGCGGTATTCTTGGGGGGGGTGTATTTAATTCTTTGGGGGTATTTAATTCTTTGGGGGGGTTATTTAATTCTTGGGGGGGTATTCTTTGGGGTTATTTAATTCTGGGGAGGGGTATTTAATTCTTGGGAGGGGTGTATTTAATTCGGGGGGGTATTTAAATCTGGGGGGGTATTTAATTCTTTTGGGGGAGCATTTAATTGGGGGGTATTTAATTCTTTTGAGGGGTTATTTAATTCTTTCGCTCTGGGCTTACAGCCCCCTCCCCACTCCCACTCTGCAGGTTCGCTGCCGAATGTCAGGCCTGGGATCGGCTCTTGCTGCACCACCAGGAAAGTGCTGAAGAAATGGCCAGGTTGGGATTGTTCCTCCCCCCTTTTCCTACTGTTTGGTGGTTAAAAAAGCCGATTTAAGGGCTCCCTGACGGTCTTGCAGGCGGCTGGAGGAGGGCAGGCGGACTCAGGGCCAGGCCGAGCCCCTCAGCGACCTCCAGACGTCCCAGGCCCACGTCCTGGGCACCAAACCCAACTACCAGCAGATCCTGGACGAGCAGGGGCAGGTTTTGAGGTGCCTGGAGCTTGTGGTGAGCTGGGGAAAATATTCTCCCCTGTAGGGATTGAGCGATTTTTGGTCTTTTTTTTTTTTTAAATTTTTGGAGATTGAATGCTTTGCTTTGGTTTTGCAGCTGGACGAGCTCCAGCAAGCGGTGAAGCTGCTGCAGACCTTCAGCGAGGACAGCCGGCAGTACCTGCGGCGCCTGTCAGAGCAGCTCGGTAAGCGGGAGGCCCTCGGGGGGGGGGGGGTGGGTCGAAGCCTCTGTGGGGGTCGTTAACGGGGATTAACGGGTGTTTTCTCCCCCGTTGCAGCCGCCAGGAGCTTCCAGCGGCTGGAGAACTCCCCTGTGCGCAAGCTCCTCGCCGCTCCGCCGAGGAAGATGCCGCCGCCGGAGGGCTGAGCGGGGCGGGGGGTGCGGGCCGCGCCGCCGGTGCTCTCACAATAAAGGCGGGAGGAGCCCGGTACCGGCCCGGCGCCCGGTTCCCCCGCGCTTCCGCCTTTGAATCCCCCCCTGGGGGTTTATCGCCGCTTATTGGTTGCCGCGCCCATCGCTCAGAACGCGCCAGCCAATCATCGCCGCCCGTCGCTTGCGCCGTCCAATCGTTGCGCAGCAACGGGGAGGGGGCGGGGCTCCGCTACTTCCGGGGCCGGAAGCGGCGGCCATGGCGGCGGAGGAGACGCCGCTCACCGGGGTGGGCTTGGCCGCCGCGCCCGAGGCGGCCCCCGCCGGCTGGACCGTGGTAGGCGTTGAGGGGGGGGGGGGGACCGCGGCGGAGGGAGGAGGCGCCGCCGCCCGGTCCCGCCGCCGCCGCCTGACGCTCTCCGTGCCCGCAGATCACCGTTACCGTGGAGGGCGCGGCCGCCAACCTGGGCAAAGGCTTCGGGCACAAGGGCGGCGGGTACCTGTGCGTGAGCCGCGGCGGAGCCCAGGTGCGGGGCGGGGGGGGGGGGGGAACACACACCCCCACCGGGGGTTACCGAAGGGGGGGGCCCGTGCCCCGTCCCGGTGCCGAGGTCCCGCCCCGTCCCCTCCAGGCGCCCGTGGTGACCGACGTGCAGGTGTTGAGCGACCGGAGCCCTCAGCCCGCCGGCTACACCCGCGCCTCAGAGTTCCCGGAGCCTCGTAAGTGCCCCCCCAATTCCTTCCCGGGGCGGCAGGGGAGACCAGCCGGGCGCCGTTACGGTGCCCGGTCCTGCCGCCCGCCTCCCCCCCGCAGGGCCCGGTCTCTCCCGGAAGAAGCGGGTGTACGTGAAGCTGGTGCCGCCGGAGGCCGCCGGGATGGCCCTGCTCGCCCTCCAGCTGAGCAGCAAGAGCAGAGCCCTCCCCCAGCACCTGAAAATAGGGTAGGGGGCCCTGCCCGCCCCCCAGCGCTCGCCGCTGCCCTGCGCACCCAAACCCCCTCCAGTTCTTTATTGGTTTTTTTTTCCAGGGAAATAGGGAATTTCGCCCTCTGGTGTAAAAAAGGGCCAGTTCTGCACTCCAGCCCCCAGCCCGTCCCCAGGCCGCGGACGATCAGCGCTGGCCTGAAGCAGCTCTCGCTCCAGGCCCCCGACTCAGACCCCAGGTACAAACACACTCAATGATTATTTTTCTTCCTCACAGTCTTACCTGAACTGGGACTAAACCCCCGTGAGCGCTGGGGCTGCCTCCTGCTTCCCCTTCCCCTGGCCTGGGGCTCATTAGGGGCTGCATTAATTACTCTGCTCTGCTCCAGGTCACCCGGCCCCCGCTGCAGCGTCAGACGTGCTGCTCAGCACGAAGCTCTCTACGACGCCACCAACATCTACGGCCTCTCGGGTAAATTGTTTCTCCATCTCCCATCAAATGCACAAAGCGAGGCCCACCCTACTTGAGGGGAACTTTCGAAATAAAAATAAGCTCAGAGCTGGTTCCTACACAACTGTTTCTGCAGTTTTTCCCCTTGAAAGACTCAAGCTGAATTCTGAGAGGAGGGGTTTCTTAAAGACTTCTGAAAGTTATCCCTTGCTTGAGTTAAACCAGCACTGACCTCTTGCTCAAACTCTTCTCTGGGGGCTAAGGTGGCTTATCTGCTTTAGGCAGCAATTATTAAATAATTGTGTGTTTTCAGAGCAGCTCCTGGCTCTTCCTAAAGCCTCTCCCCCTTCTCTTCCCAGCCATGGACGGAGTGCCTTTCACCCTACACCCCAGATTTGAAAGCAAGCTCAGTTCTGGCAGTAACGTGAGTCTTCCTTTAAGCTGCTGTTCCAGTCCTACCTCCTAACTAGTCTTAACTAGAAATATTTGTCTTTTTTTAGGCTATCCTTGCCAACCTGAACGTTAAGTCACTTGCTGACATCGAGGAGGAGGTAAGCGGGCTGCTTTGGTCAGGCTTTTGGGGCACAGAGCGGTCGTGTTCTGCCTCCCTGTGTCCTGACCACTTCTGTTTTGTTTTCAGTACAATTACGCTTTTGTAGTCGAAAGGACGGCGGCTGCCAGGCTCCCGCCCGGTGTTTGTTAGCGCCGGAGTCTACCTTGAGGACGTAAACTGCGGCGGGGCCAAGCTCCTCTCTCTCTCTCTGATTAAACTGCAATCGATATCTGATTACAGAAACTGCTTAAGGAGAAAAATAAATGTGTTTCTCTTCTCAGCTGCCAAAATATTTTTGTAATGGTTTTGAAATACAGGGCTCGAGGGTTGGTATGTGCAGCAGCACAATGAAGTTCTTGGCAGGGGGTGTTCTCCCACGCTTCGTCAACGCTACAACTCTTTATTCTGAGCGTAACCTCCTGCGAGGGTGTTTCTGGGGTGTAGGAACTCCCCCCTCGGCCTCACCTCTCGGGTGTTGCTGTTCTTACTCCTGCACTTGGTCCCCCTGTCTTATTAAAAACACCACAAAGCTTTCAGCCCCACAAAGGAAGTTCCAAACACCTTTCAAAATACATCGATTCTGATTTTAGTTACCAAATTCTGTAAACGTTTCCTGAAACGTGAGGGCAGTACAAAACTCCTGCCGGTTGGTGGTACGTCCTGGAAACATTAAAAAGTCAGGTCTTGTTTCACAGAGGTGATTTCCACATGTTTGGAACAAAGCTTCCCCACGCCCGTTTCGGAACGGGATCAGAGTTACTGTCAGAAGAATTAAGGATGGTTCTTGTGATGGCAGAACGCGGCGCTGGGTGCTCTCCTTCGTGTAGCGCTGCCGGGGGCGAGGACCTCGCACTCCGTTTCAGGAAGGCACTTTAAGTTTTGCACTGCCCAGCAGAAACTGAAGAACTCGGTCCACTAACAAGGCGAGGAAGAAGTCAGCCAGCAACACTTCCGTGATCACCATCTTGAACTAGGAAGAGACACACAACCCATTAGTCCCTCTCCTTCCCCTCTTCAGTCACTCTGTCCCCACCAAAAAGCCTCTTGTCGGCCTCTGCAGCAACTCCTGAACTAGACCTTGAACTTCCTTTCACAGTGTGCTGTAACAATTGCTAAATGTAAGAAAATCATGGAAGCAGAGGCTGGGTTGGGTTGGAGGGACTTTTAAAGATTATCTACCCCAATCCTGCCCCACACAGGGACCCCTTCCCCCCGCCCAGGGTGCTCACGGGGCCGGGGCATCACCCGCTGCTCTGGGCAGCCTGTGCCAGGGGCTCCCGCCCTCAGCACGGAGAATTCCTTCCTTAGATCTAGTCTAAATCTCCCCTTTTT
This sequence comes from Strix aluco, assembly GCF_031877795.1. NCBI lineage: Eukaryota > Metazoa > Chordata > Aves > Strigiformes > Strigidae > Strix > Strix aluco. The sequence continues at coordinate 531,887 of NC_133968.1, forward strand.
TTAGTTTAAACCCATCCCCCTTGTCCCACGGCTCCAGGTCCAGTGGAAAAGTCTGTCCCTGTCTTCATTATAAGCCCCCTTTAAGTCCTGGGAGGCCGCTCTGAGGTCTCCCCGGAGCCTGCTCTTCTCCAGGCTGAACACCCTCAGCCCATCCTCACAGCAGAGGTGTCCATCCTCTGACCATTTTTGGGGCCTGCTCAAGCAGGTCCATGTCATAGAATCACAGAACAGTTTGGGTTGGAAGGACCTTAAAGCACATCCAGTGCCACCCCCTTGCCCCAGGCACAGCCACCTTCCACCAGCCCAGTTGCCCAAAGCCCCATCCAACCTGGCCTTGAACCCTGCCAGGGCCAGGGCAGCCCATCCTGCCTAACATTCTGCTAAAAACCTTAAGATTCCTCCAGGAGAGGCTCAGACTCTTCTCCCTGCGTGCAGAATCCAGTGGGCGTGGGAAGCGCTGCCTGCTCACCTCAGCGGGGATTTCGACCAAGCCAAACTGTTCGTTGAATTCCGGTGAAGAGCCCGTGAGAAGGCCCACGATGGCCAGGCCTGAGAGGACAATGCTCCACAGCAACGGCTTGTTCTCCCGTAGACTCTCCATGAAAGGATGGCCCTGAAACACAGCAGGAGAAACTGTGAGCAGAGGTTCCGACTAGGGGACAATTCCTGACACGCTTTGGGACACTCAGCTCAGTCCAACTTGGTGCAAAAAGAGGGAGTTTTTCCCCGCCGAGCACTGACAAAATGCAGTTTGTGATTAGAGAACATCTTGGTTGGAATTATTGCATCTTAATTACAAAACCGCCGCAGGAGATGCGACTTAAACACGGCTTGCCTTGTAGTTGATGACAAAGGTGGCCATCTGCATTGCCATTGACATGATGTAGACGGTGCTGTTCACAAGGCTGGGCTCAAACTCCTTGTACAGATCCACAAACTCCTCCTGCCTAAAAGAGAACAAAGCCGGAGATCAGCGGGGCCAACGCAGAACCACCAGGAAGGTTCAGCTGCCCTCACGCGGCCCCGCTGCCCCCACTTTATTTAAGTTTTGTTGGGCAGTAACAGTTTGTTCTCGAACAAACGTGCTTGCACAGCAGCTGCAGACGCTGCAAGCGCAGGTAATCATTGGGTTCTTTTTCACAAAAGTGGAAAAAAATCAGTTTTGGTGCGTTTTTTCTTTCTAACTTCCCACTAATCCACTTCATTGGTGTTACTTCTATCGCCCTTTTCCCTCCCAGCGTGGGGAGAGCAGACACGGGAAGCACAACGTTTCACAGACCATATTCCCACCGGTTCCATCACATCCCCGACGCGCTCCAGGTACAACTCAAGCCTGGTTTTTGGACACATCTAACACATTTAACTCCTCACGCTTGGCGTGCTCGATAAAGCATTCACAGAAAGAGCGCTGTGGCGAGGGAGGCCTCTCTCCACCCTCCTGCTCAGCAGTAACTGGGAGAAAACATTCCGGTATTGGAGGAAGAGACGCTTACTTGGAGTCGCTGCGCGCCTGGGCCCCGCGGTACAGGTACACGAGGCTGAGGAAATGCACCAGGAACTGCAGCAGCACCGTCAGCACCGTGTAGAGGTTAAAGATGTTGGGCAGTGGGCGCTCCTTGGAAAGTGTCTTCAGAGGCTGGGGGAGAAAAATCAGACATAGACTTGAGTTTTAATCAGTTTTCCAGCAGAATCCAACCACTATTTGTGTTTCTCTCAGGAAACAGCCAGAAGAATTCCACTTTGCCCGTACAGGAGACTCGCAGCTCAGCTGCTGTAACGGCCTCAACTGAACCATTTATCTGCATTATCCTTCCCACCAGCTCCTGTCACCGCACCAAGCCGCCACCCTGCCATCACAAGATGCTCCCGTACGCATGCGCTGGCCTCAGGAGCCTCCCAAACCCCGGGGAACACAAACCCCACCCCCTCCAGCACTGTGGACTGTTAACTTCTCAAAATAAACACCTTTTTGGGGGGGAGAGAGGCACTCCAGTAACCCTGATATGACTGATATCAACCAGCCGCCGTGCCAACGCATTTCCCTGCCCTCACCTTCGACCTGGAGATGAAAAGGAAGCAGCCAGCCAACAGCAGACCCTGCAGAGTTGCCTGAAAGTCACTGAACTTCACCCCTTCCAAGTAGAGGACACTCTGGCTGTAAGCAAGGATCAGGGCGTTCAGGGCGAGGATCTTGAACATTTGCAGCGTTGTCACTAGCGTGCAACGACCTTGCTTGATCACGTGGCAGACTGAGGAGCAAGAGGAAGCAGCGTTTGGAAACAAAACAAAGGTTCTGGGGCTTTGTCCCTCAGTCCTCTCCTTTTCTGAGGCAGAACAGAGGGAAGCAAACACACGCACTGCTCGTGTCCCCACCCGAGGAACCCCCGTGGGGCTGCTCCCCCAGAAGAGCTGGCAAAGCCAGGGGTGTGGGGGCACTTCTCCCCAGCCCACCCCCTCAGTTTGGGCTCCTTTCAAATCGAGATTATTACAGCACAGGGAGGTACAGAGCAGCTGCTCAGCTCCTGCCAGGCACTTACTGCACTGAATGGAGGAGAGCTTGGAGGTGAAGGGCGCCGCGATGCTGGCATCCCCCAACTTCACAACCGGTACCCGCTCCTCTTCCAAATCCTTCAGGACCTGACTGATCCGCTCCTGCAGGCAGGAAGAGAAACCTTGTTAGCACAACCCGGATCAAGGATGATCTCCCACAGCCCTGCTCCAAGGTGAGGCTGAGAAGCCTCTGTGCTCGCAGCATGAGCTCGAAGGCCGGCTGGAAAAGAAGCACTTTCTGAAACAGAACGGATTTGGGCAGAGGATAAGCAGCAGAAAAGCTGGTTATTTCCCAGTACATCCTGCCATTTCCAGTCCTCATGAATTAGCAGTAAACCAGAGGAGGAGCAAAGAGCAAGAATAAGTTAACAGGCTTTTAAATTTAGTTACCAACCCTCTGTATGGCCAGCTGTTCCTCTCTCTGGGACATGACCCTGTGCTTGGCACCACGGGAGGTGGGCTTCACGCTCCCGCTCCCCACCGCCGGCAGCGCCGGGCGCCCATCGCCGGGCCCATCGCGAGTTCTCTTCTTCCGTTCGGGCAGTCTCTCGGGAGCGTTTGCCAGCAGTGCCACTCCTGGAAGAGCGTAAAAACAGGGAAAAAGGGCTGTAAATCCCTTTGTCGGCAGAGCATTTCCCCAAAGTAGGAATCCCAATGGTATTTACACCAGGAGTCAGGCGGGCAGGCTAGTTACGCTGGGACTTCAGAGACTGCTGAAGTAAAGCTTAGAAAAAAAAATAATTAGGAAGAATCTTTCTTCCAGGAAAATGTGTTTGCAGCCAATTCCTGATGCCTGCTGGGGCGCGCACAGCGTGTATCCCACGAGCACAGAGATCCTTCTTCTTTACGTTGGTTTATGCCACCAAAGATCATATAGTGTGGCCAGCAGGGACAAGGAAGGGATCTGACCCCTGTGCTTGGCGCTGGTGAGGCCGCCCCTTGATGAGGGGGTTCAGTTTTGGGCCCCTCACCCCAAAAAGGCCATTGAATGACTCGAGTGTGGCCAGAGAAGGGCAACGGAGCTGGTGCAGGGTCTGGAGCACAGGTCTGATGGGGAGCGGCTGAGGGAACTGGGGGGGTTTAGTCTGGAGAAGAGGAGGCTGAGGGGAGACCTCATGGCCCTCTGCAACTCCCTGAAAGGAGGGTGCAGAGAGGGGGGAGGAGTCTCTTGAGCCAAGGGACCAGCGCCAGGACAAGAGGGAATGGCCTCAAGCTGCGCCAGGGCAGGGTCAGACTGGCTCTTCGGAAGGATTTCTGTCCAGAAGGGGCTGTTGGGCGTTGGAATGGGCTGCCCAGGGCAGGGGGGGAGTCCCCATCCCTGGAGGGGTTGAAGAGTCGGGTTGACCCAGCGCTGAGGGATCTGGTGGGGTTGGGAACGGTCAGGGTGAGGTTCATGGTGGGGCTGGAGGAGCTTCAAGGGCTTTTCCAACTGAGATGATTATGTGATTCTGTGAATCCCAGCCCTCAAAAACCAGGGAAACACTGGGTTTGTGTTTCGGAACACCAGCCAAACTCAGACAGGGGAACAGGCGAGAGCCCTGCTGCGGACTCACCCACATCTGCGTGTTTCAGAGCCCCGACGTCGTTGGTCCCATCCCCACACATCAGCGTGACGTAGCCCAGGCTCTTCAAAGTGGTAATGACAAACTCCTGCACAAAGAAAGGCGCCGTGAGAACTGGCGGCCGTCTGCTCTGGGCGACACGGCTCGGCCAAGTGCTTGTCTCCTGCGGGAGCTCGCTGGCATCACCCCCAGACTCCAAAAGCTTCACCTGCGGGATCTGTTTTAGAGCCAGAAGAGGCCAACGGGCTCAGGACACTTTAGAGTAACAACGTGGCACGTCCTGAGCAATAGTTCTTGCTGCCTGCCAGTGCAGGTATCAGAAGAGGCTACACCACTTTGTTGAAAACAGCTTTAGCATTAATTATGTGCTAATTTTTTTTCACAGAAAGAGTGGTGGAGTCACCATCCCTGGATCTGTTTAAGGGTTGTTTAGATGAGATGTTGGGGGGATGTGGTGTAGGGCAGAACTTTGAAGGGTAGGGCCGACGGCTGGACTCGATGACCCCAAGGGTCTTTTCCAACCTGAATGATTCTGGGATTCTGTAATTTCTACATGGCACTACGTGAGCCCTGCTAAAGATAGGGTTTATCAGCAGCTGAAATCTCTCACCTTCTGCTTCGGCACCACTCTGGCGAACACCTGGATGTGCGGAATGAGCTTCAGCAGCTGCTGCCTGTTGGCAGCCTGTAGGTGAGAGAGCCCTTCCCCAGTCACGCACAGGTCGTAGCGCTGCGTCAGCTCTCGCAAGGAGGCTGGTGAGTCTGGGAGCACGACAGCGCCAGCGATCGACTGCCACTGCCAGCTGCAGCCTGCAAAGAGAGGCACGAGCTCAACACGAGCACAGCCGAGGCGTCTGGCTCTCCGCCACGCTCCCAAACACCCAACAGACGCTGCTCCCCGTGTCTGCAGCCCCTCAGCGTTATGGGCACGAGGCTCTCGACTTCTCACAGCGACGTGCCCGCCTCCCGTCTAGGGACAGTCTTTACGTGGATCCTCCCTCCTTCCCCGCAGCCAGCGACACGGCTCCGATTCCCTGGATGGCCTCTGAACCTGCACAGCCAGGAGACCTTCAAGCTGCTGCTGTTTTTTTTTATTTTAGTGCTCAGACACCTTGGTTTCAGAGCAGAGGAATGCACGGAGCTTGCAAAGTACTCCAAGCCCGAGAAGAGAGGGACACCGAACAGCGGGTTATCTAGAAAGTGAGCCGTCCCCATTATCAGCACCAAGCAGCAGCGCTCAGAGCACGTGGCTAACTCCGATACAATGCCCTGGCAGGCCTTCGGCTGTCACCCTCCAAAACCCAGGAGAGTTTCCTGCAAGGGACCACTCACCTTTGCTCACAGGAGGCTGCAGAATGAGGGTGTGCTCTCTCTGGAGGAAGTGCAGCTCCCGGGCCACGTGGCAGGCAGTGAGAGGATTGTCTCCTGTTATCATCACTACCTGAGGAGAAAGTTAGAGGGGTCAAAAATCAGTTGTGGGGAGGCAAGAGGCACTTCGCGGCGAGTCTCCTTTACACCGAGAACGCTCCTGCCTGGCCTGGATGCCAGTGACATTCCCTGGGAGATGCAGCTTGATGCAGCACCCTGCAGAAAGGCTTTTCTCTCTGGGTCAGGGCAAATCCCACCGCAAAAATAACATCATATCCCCAAGGTCTCCCTGCTCCAACCTCGGGGAAGCCTTTGCCCTTGCTCCACAAAGGCTCTCGGTACGAAAACTCCCCACCCCAAGCACCATGGCGAGGCTGCTGCTGACGCTTACGTGGTGTGAAGCATTCTGGATCTCCCTGATGACAGATTTGGAGTCAGCTTTGAGAGGGCAGGAAACCACAATGAATCCAACAAATTTAAGATCACACTCCAAAGCTTCACGCTTCATCTCTCGCACCTGCCAAAGCAAATCAGCACACGGAGTGTTAGCTGCTGCTCTGTAGCAGCAATTCTGTTTTCCAGCGGGTGCTGCCTCACAATCAAAGCATCTCCAGAAACACAACCAGTGCTCTGAGATGCACAGAGCAACCCTGGACCATCCCCAGCTGCTCCAGAGAAGCTTCTTTGGCACAAAGCTCCACAAAACCAGCCCTGAAAAGAATTAAACGTGCCCATCTCCACGTAAAACCAGGTTCAGAGCTATGAAGTTCAGTGCTAAGCCTCTTCAGTTGTTACAAGGAAAGAATTGACCCTGCTTTACAAACAGGGAAACACAAGTTGGACTAGATGGTCTTCAAGGTCTTTTCCAAACTAGATGATTCTGTGATTCTGTGAAGTATTGAGCAATAATGCACAGAAATTCAAAGCTGGGAGCACAAAGCAGCGGCTGTGATCTTCCCAGAAGACCCAGATCATAAAAACAACACGATTACAGCAGCTTTGGGCAACCACATCCCAAAAGAGACCCCCCACTTCCCCAACCCTGCTCTGTTTCCTTTACCAGGAGCTCGATTTCAAGGCTTACGCTGACAGATGTACCTGCTGGTGAGTGAGGTGCCCCAGTTCTTTGTAGCCCAGGGCCAGCACTCTTGCCCCCTCGTGTGAAATTTCCGTGTGGACAGCATGATAGTTGCTTGGGCACTGAGACAACTAGAGAAGGTGTGGGGAAAAGCATCGTATTAACACAGTTTCAAACATAATTCAGTAGCATATTTCAGCATTTCACATGAATTATGCAGACAGGGGAAAAGAGGCACCTTTGGGAGGGTCCCTCACCATCATGGGCAAAATGAGATCCCCCAGATTTAGACCTTGGATTTAGCAACAGGGCCAGGAGTGCGTATGGTGAGATATTCAGATCTCACTGGGATTAGACTGAAACTCCCCAGTGGAGTTTGTTTCCAGGCCTGGGCTCACTGTCCCGTGTTGCAGGATGAAATCCCTACATCATTCATGTTCCAGAGTGGGCAGGGACAAGCAGAGGAGCACAGGGACGAGCACAGGGGCTAGAGAAGGCCCTTCCTCCCCTTGAGAGATGCGCTCACCATTTTGTGCAGCGTCTCTGGGGCCCCTTTCACAGCTGCAATGTAACACAGATCAGTCGAGCCGATCTTCTCGTACGACGCCAAGACAGACATTCTTTTCAGGGCACTGGCAAAATGAAAGCGCTGGTGAATTTTCAGTCCCTGAGTTTTAATACTTCTGGGGAAAACTTTCTCATCTGGAAACAAACAGATCAGGAAATCCTGAAAGGTTTCTCGGTATCAAAAGCAACATCCCGCCCTTCAGGTCCCAGAGGAACCCACAGGTCACCGAGATCATATGAATTTCCTCTCTAGATACAAGCACACAAGCTGGAAAGTCTCATGAATTAAGGGACACAACCGATCAAAACACTTCTGTGTGTTAGTGTGAACAGCTGTGCAGCAGGTTGAAGGTACATTTATAGGATATATTATCATCCCAGGTAAAAATCCAGAAACAAACCCCGCAACAGCGTGGGTTTCAGTGGGATATGTATGCAATATTTCTGGACGATTTCTACTGTAGTTACTTCTGTGTGTGAAAGACAAGAAAGCAGAGCAGAAAGCCTCTGGAGAGACTGCTCTAAAACCCACACTGTGATGTTTTCACTACCACGACCTGCACGAGTCACCCCCTGATTTTACTGCGCCGTCAGAACCAGAAGACGCCAACCGGAGCGTGGCAGCTGCAGAACGCAGCACCCGCCGTCCTGAGAACGGACTCAGCTCCTATTTGTCATCCCTCAAACGTGCAGGACAAGGATTTCCACTGCCCCAAACCAGTTCCTGGGATCACACCAGATGGAATTCACTCCTTGCAGAAAGCTGGCATGAGGCACAGGACATCTCCACAGACTAGAGAACGTCACACTCAGAACTGACAAAACCAGTCTTATCACCGTCACCCCCACAAAGAAAAAAACACTCCCCAGCTCAGGTATCAACCAGGGAGGAGCTGGAAACGAGTTTTACCTTTGGTCAGGGTCCAGTCCACAGCCGTCAGCATCGCCTTCTCCAGGGGGTCTCCCACCAGCGTCCCGTCATCCAGCTGCACAAGTGAGTGGCACGTAGCGATCGCTCGGTGGGTCTCTACAGGAATGTCAGACACGGGTGTCACTTCCTTCCCATCCCTGCAGCATAAAAAAGACTGCCCATGTTAACAGACCCGTTTGCATTATCTCAAGACAAATTCTGGAATTTTTCCCAGCCAAAAATTCCTACTCTAATACAGTAAACAGAAGAGCTTCTCATGGTGAGATCAAAGCCATAGGAAATCTGGCGCTGTCTCAACTGCAAGCGGTGCCAGAGCCCGTCGCTTCTGCCAGTCCCCCAAAGCAAACTCAGTTCAAGCAGAACGCTCGAGGTAGAGGCCTGAACTGACACATCTAAGTAACTGTAGAATCGAAGGACTCGGATGTCTCTCTGCTGCAGGATCAAGCCTCCGCGCGCACTTCGTTATGGCAGCGGAACAAGAAGGCAGGACGCTACTGCGAGGAGCAGCAGCAAAGATCTGTTACACAAAACCCCTATGCAAGAACCCCCCCAGGACAATCAAATTCCCAAATCCTGAGCCCATAGTCGTTGCCAGAGACCAATGACCCTCTCTCCTTTCACTTTTTTCACTCTCTGAATCCCTGATCATCTTCTCTTCCCCACTGGAATGGGATTGCACTCGTGCCTGAGGGGTTCCTGCAGTGCCCGAAGCCCAGACCACAGCAAAGCACATCACAAAAATCACCCAGAACCCACCTGAGCCCAGCTACTCCTCTCACTACAAGGTGGTCGCTGGTTAACGTGCCGGTTTTGTCAAAACAGCAAACTTGAACTTTGCCTGCAAAGGGGATGCGGAAGGGCTCTGTACAGTACACATCTGGAAGAGAGGGGAGGAAATTCTGTGAGCAATCAGCTACAATGAAGCCAGGACATGGTGCTCAGGGGCTTAACCACAAGACAGGAGCTATCGACACGGTGCTCTGATAGTTAATTAACCCAAAACTCCCCATTCTGAATTTCTGGGGCATTTGATACCAGAACAGCCACCGAGCAGCAGTGACGTAGTGCAACGGAGAAGTCACCGACCTCCCTAGTTCCTACAGGAACCTGCTCAGCACAGAACACCAGGAGTGTTGAGCACCCACTTCCCTCCTACACTTGATTTAGGACCCACTTCAAAGCACACAACCCCCAAGTTCTTTGGGGTTTAAATCTCCCTCATACATCAGCTCCAAACCCCACACTGTCACTGTGCAGAAACTGAGGACACTACAGAATTTTCACACTCATTTCCTCACAGTTCCAGGCACAAGAAACTAGTCCTAGTTTTGGTTTTGTGTTTAGGTTTGGTACTTACAGAGCTTGGCCAAGGCGATGAGGGAGGTGTTGACAGCCAGCGAGAGCTCGATGGGAAGTTCAGGCGGAACGACCGAAGTCAGTATTAAGGTACATTCCAGGAAGAGCTTGTAACGGTTCCTGCTGGGATCCTTCGTGCCTAGAAACGAGACAGGAGAGCTGTGTATCTCCTCATCCTCGGACTGCATGCCCCACAGAACTAAGATGAGCACCCCAAAGAAGCTCACCTACCTAGGAAGGGCTGTGGGAGGGCAAGAAAAGCATCCAGAATGCAGTGTGGGCCCCTACACTGAAACACCGGCGCAGCCCAACCCAGCTATTGTAACTCTCAGAAATTACGTCAACTGTCCTTCCCACAAGCTTTGGTACAAGTCCTGTGTAGAGACCTGGAAGAGGCAAGAAGAAATCTCACCTTCGATCCAGACGTATGCTGCAGCAGCAATGGCAAAGACCAGCAGGAACAGGATGAAAATGAAGGTCTCTAAGTTATTGGCTGTCACTCTCTTCACCCCAAAGAGGATTGTACGTAGCAATTTCCCCTGAGAAGAACAGCCTTCAGTGCAAGAAGCCATCTCTGCAGCATGCAGCAGTTTGTTAAAAATACGCATGAAACCCAATTTTAAAATGGCACTCTGGTGTCTTGGTGCCAGAGCCTGAAAATTATTCCATCTTCTGTGATCTTAATAGGCAGCAGCTTACAGTCACCCGCAATTAACTGTTAAAAGCCCCAAACTCATTGCTAAGCCGCTTAAGTTGATGATTTCTTTGAAGCAGTCTTCAATTTGCAATTGAAAAAGCTCATGTTCACATCTCCAGTCTCTACAAAGACCTTCAAATGCCCCTTCCCAACAATTATCTTTACAGAAACGGGGATAACCAGGAGCTGTAGTATACACATCGTGCGGGCAGCCACAACAGGAACCCCAAATCCTGACTCCGGGCTTCTGCATCAAACATCAGACTGCTTATCTCACACCCGGAGAAGAGACCAACCTTATTTATTCCTCTTCCAGACACACAAGTCATTCTAACGCCCTGATTTCTATTTTCCCACGGCTGTACTTCCCAAGGATTTCCCTCCAGCGAAGCGCTGAGCAACACAACCAACACCACCAACACGACAGAGGTGAGAAGTCACATTCACACCTTACCTGGGAGGTGTTGAAGCCGGTTCTCAGAGCATACGCCACACACCCGTTATCCACAGCTGCAACAGGAGCAGGAATGAAGACAATAAGCTTACTGGAAATCTTTTACAGGCTTTTCACAGACAGAAAACACTTGAAGCTACACCCTCCTCTCACTTACAAGGGGACACAGTCAACTTTAATAGAATATCACAGAAGTCTAATAATGACAGTAAATCATTAGCGACAGGGCCAAGGAGAATTAACTCAACAAATCCTCCAAAAGTCACATCGAGCTGTTTGAAATAAACCCGTGAGCGCACGACACGCCCTCGCCGAGGGCATCTGTGCAGGTACCTACGTTTCAGTCCCGTGCTGGCTTTTTGGGGCGGGATGTGCTGCACCACTTTGGTTCCCCCGAAGATGATGTGTAACCGGGAGTCGGTCTGCATGTCCAAGACGTGCTCGGGACTGAGATCCTCCACGGGCTCCTGCGGGACAACGGCCAGGTCTCAGACTCCCACCTATCAACAAGTAACCTCCAAGCGCTCCTCTCTGTTCTTAGCCCACGAGATGCTCTCAGCTTCACTTCACCCACAGGTGGCCTGCACTGAATCTAGACCTCAACACACCATTCGGCTCCCGATCAGCCTCAGTTTAGAGCCTGCCATCTGTGGAAATTCTGCTTTCAGGGGACTAGTTCACCCTTGGCACACCGAATTCAGTGAGGGAGGCTCTGCAAGCATTACTTTATCATTTTTAAGTCATCCACTGGCACAAAAAAAAAGGAAGATTCAGGCTTTTGAAGTGCTTTACACTTGTTCCTCCTCCCACCTCAACCCGGCCAAAGGAATCCAGACTGGGGAATGTGTAGGAGGGTGATGCCAGGCCCACACAGCGGAGTTCAGACCCAAAGGCTGGAGCCCTCGCCAGACAAAACAGACATTTCTGTTTCTCATTTACCAGAGACCATCAATCACTGAGAGGGAGCCGGTAACAGAGAGACCAGGTTGCCCAGGCCAGTGTTCACACAAAGAGACTAATTTGCTGCAGTGCTTCCAATGTTTTAACTTTTCCAGGTTGCAACAAAGGGACAGCAGAGGACATTTTACACAGACCTTCATCTGTGGCACAGACTCTCCGGTCAGCATGGCTTCATCCACAATACACCTTCCACGTAACAGCAGCACATCACACGGCACTAGATTTTCATGAGGAGATCGGCCTGTAATTAATACATTAAACCTGAGAAGCTCCTCAAAGGCAGGAGTGACTATTCTGTGGCTATTTTCTGGCACCCAGCTCTCCTTCAGTTTGGCTGAGGTACAGGAGACTCCTAAAGCTTCAAACCGACTGTGGGGTGCCAAGCCCAGCCCAGCACATACCCACTCAGCACTGCTGAGAACTAAAGGGTTTGAAGGTTATTAGGTCTCTACTGAGACCAGGAAAGTTTAAAATCAAGTCACTCAGTTCTTATTGCCATTCAGGCTTCAAAGAGTGGCACCACATCCTGGGGTAATACAACCTTAAAAAGGAGAGCAGGGTTGAAAAGAGGTATCTGCCCTTCCCCCTTCCATTCTAGGAAGATATTGTCAGGAGGAAGGGAACTCTTTGTCTTCATAATCTGAAGAATCTGAGGGCAATTTATTTAAGTATTTAGCTTTCCTCCAGACAGCTATCAGGTCCAAGAGATCCAGGCCAAGATTAATCTCTTGGACCCTTGAATTGTGACAAAGGCAGATCAAAGTCCTCAAAAGCACCCAACCAAAACCGTGAGATTTTTAGGTCTAATTCTCACTGCACAACTTAACGGACCGGAAGGAATCTGATTTTAAACAAGCTTTTGATTACAACCATCACGCAAGTCATTACCAATGGAAACGATATCCCCTGGAATAATCTCATCACTGGAAATGGGGCGCCACTTGCGGTTTCTGTAAACCTGTAGAATAAAAAAAACAACACTTTGAGAAGCCCTGCATGTGCCAGAAAAGGATCAGAGAAAAAGGATGGGAAAAAGGAACAAGACCAGGTCAACTAAAGAACAGCTACATCGAAAACTTCATGCGCAACTCTCTCTGGTTCCGATTACCTGGATCATATATGGCTTGTTCCCCATTTTTCGAATCTCCGACATGTTCCTCATTTGCTGCTGGACCAGAGAAGCTTCAAACGCGACCAACATGGAGAGGGTGAAAACACTGTAATACCAGTATTCATCCAGGCACCACAAACCCACACAGAACACCTGTGAGGAGAACATGACAGCAACGTCGTTCTCATCTCCCTTGAAAAACAAAAGCCTTCAAGTTCTAGGAATTATGATTTTTTAAAGCTAACTTGGTACACTTTTAATTGTAGGAAGTCAGAAAAACAGAAAATCACAGTAAGTCTTTAGAGAGAGGCAGGGTCACTCCCAGAAGTAAAATCAATACTACAGTGTAAGAACAGCACCTACTCCTGATTTCAGAAAGCTGCTTTGTGGCTCTCAAGCCAGGACTGTAAGGAATTCTGTCATTTATTAACAGGGAGAAGTATTTACAGCTCTTTTCCTTTGTTCATTTTACCTGAAAGACGAAGAATGGAGCTGTAGCTCTTTCTTTAAAGAGTTCCAAGAACTCTGGTACCACCATCTCAGCCCTGGGAAAGAAATGAATCCTTATGAACCTCAACATTCCAGATTCTCAGCAAAAGCCCAACCCAAAAGCCACCTGCAGCCTCTGGTGTCAGATCAGGCTGTACTCCAGAATGTCCACATACTCTCTCCCTCTTTTCAATCCCTTTGTTACACTTAATTTCTTAAATGCAATTTATTTCCATCTGTAGCCCACCCTGGAGAAAACCCCTTGGTCCAATACTGTTCCCTGTCTTTAAAGGAATTTGAATCAAGTGCCACGAGTAATTGAAATGTAAAAAACAGGACTAGGACTGTGGTTCAACACTGTTGTTCCTGACACACTTCAGCAGAGAGAGACCTGCACCTGGAAAACTTACTTGTTTGTACCGTATTTCTTCTCAGCAGCTCGGATATCTTTGTCCTCCTGATAGCCTCGGGCATTCTGGTAGTAACAAAGGGGATGTTCCACTGGAAAAGCTACAGGAAGAAACTGTTTCTTGCCATCTATCTCATATGAGTATTTGATTTTTTGAAACTCAAAGGAAAGAGCCTCCTGCCCATCCTCACCCTGCAGAGAGGGGGATAAAAAACAATCAACTAAATACATGCCAAAGGCTTCACTCCACACATAATGTAGCTTGAAGAAGGAAAGAAACCCCAGCCCCTTATATCTCTAGCTATTGTACGATTCTGCTTGTGGTAAACACCCCAGGAAACACCATGCCACCTTTAACATCCCCATTTTTGACCGACCACAGCTGATTTTTCCCTAATTATTTAAGTTAAAAGCTAATAAACTGCAGGCTGACAGCACGATGTGGCAGCTCCCTGGCACATGACAAATGCCAGTTCTGCTCCCGACAGCCGTATCCTTACCTGGTCTCTGTGGAGTGGCACCAATTCTACTGATCCGTTATTTGGGGTTGGCACAACTTTAGCCAATGTGGCTTTCTTAGGACAAGGTTCCTGAAACACAAACAAGATACACTAAGTAACGCGGATCACAGACCCTGAATTTCGTAAGTCGGGAGAAATCCTTGCTGGATCGCTCTAAAACACGTGGAAGGTGCGGCCAGGTGCTTTTGTGGAGTCGTTGTGAGAATCAAAGACATTCCAATTATCACAATCCAGCCCCTAAATCCTACCCTGCCACCAAAGAAAGTATATTCAGTACCACACTTGCAGTTAAGATATATATATATACCTGTCAGTAAGACACAGTTACAACAGTGACTGCAAAAGTGGCAACCGGCTGGTCCATTATCAAAAGACAAATGATCGACACTAGCAAAGGCGGTTGGCCCCCACCCTGAACTCATCCCAGGCTGTCTCCCTGCACACACATGGCTGGGCTCCCCACCACTGCTTCAGGGCTGGGGCCTGCCGGATGCACACACCTCTCCTTCCCCACTGCCAGCAGCCACTGCCCAAGCCCAGCTAAAGGGCAACGAGTTTCCGCGCAAAGCGCCTCCTCGCGCCCCTCACCCTCTCCCTCATCGCGCCCGCAAAGCTTCCTGACGTGGCTGATGCGGCTCTGCCACGTCGCATGAAACACCCACACCCAGGAAACCGAACGCCCCCGCGCCTTCACACGACAGGAGAGCCCGCGGGGAGCGGCGGGAGCCTCCCCGCGCTGCTCGGGGCAGCACCGGAGGACGCTCCAGCGCAGGCGGCTCTGCGGTACCGGCAGCCTCGGGACTCACCCGGACGCAGGTGAGGGCACAGTGAGCGTGCACCGACCACAGCCCCGAGAGCGCCGTCAGCAGATGGACGACACCGATGGCGGCGAGAGCCAACAACGCGGCCTCGGGGGGCGCGGGGCCCGGGCCCGCTCTTGAGCCCTCCTCCTCCGACGTTGTCGTTGCCGCCGCCGCTGCCGCCGCCTCCCCCCATGCCGCCCACACGCGCGGTCCCCACAGCCACAACCAGGCCGGGTAGAGTCCCGCCACGAAGGGCAGCATGGTGCCGTGGAGGAGCCGCGGCCGCCGGCGGTAAAGCGTCACCGACGAGACCAGCTCGTCCACGGGACCCGGAGCCGGACCGGCCGCCGCCATCTTCTGAGAAACCGCAACTCCCCACTTCCGCTTCCGGCGGGGGCGACGCGCACCTGCGCAGTGACACCGCGAGCGCCGCGTTTGGCAGCTGCGCATGCGCCGGGTGCGGCTCGACGCGTGCGCACAGCGGCCTGAGCGTGGTCACGCACGCGCACAGCGGCCCAGCGGCGGCCGCGCACGCGCACAGCGGCGGCTCCGGCAGCGGCGGCGGCGGCATGTGAGTGGGGGGCGGCGGGGCACCGGGCCGCTCTGTCCCCCCCCGTGTTAACCCCGCCGTCTCCCCGCAGGCAGGCGGCCCTGGAGATCACGGCACGTTACTGCCGCAGCGAGATGGAGCAGTACGGGCGGTGCGTGGCCGCCAGCCCGGCCTCCTGGCAGCGCGACTGTCACGGCCTCCGCCTCAGCATGTCCCGCTGCGCCGCCGCGCAGTGAGTGCGGGAGGGGCGGGATGGGGCCGGGGCCGGGGCTGGGCCTACCGGGTTGGATCTGAGGCCGGTTGGGCCTGGCGGGCTCGGGCCGTGCGGCTCCCGGGAGCTGAGGGCCCGGTGTTGTCTCGCAGCCCGATCGTGCAGCAGATCCGCCGGGACTGCGCGGAGCCATTTGCCGCCTTCGAGCAGTGCCTGAAGGAGAACCAGGCCTCCGTCGTGAACTGCAGCGACCACGTCAACGCCTTCCTGCTCTGCGCTGACCAGGTGAAGCTTTCCACGTGAGGTGAGTGTTGGGCTGCAGAGGGGTCGCTTTCCCTCCAGACCTGCGGTCCGGAGCCCTCCCACTCACAGCCACTCCCCACGTCTGCTTGGTGAAACAGCTGGAGTGGAATAGCGCACCCCAGAATACACATAAACCTATATTTTTCTCCCACCCACCTTCCCTTCCTGTCTCAGAAAACTACACAGCACAGCCAGGAAGTTTCTCTAAGCTAAAAGTGCGGTAATTCGTTGGCGTGGATTGTCGGGGGCTGTAAGTGATGTGTGTGTGGCCACTACGGGTGTGAATGCAACAGCACATTTCTCCAAATGGGTTGGTCATTCTCAGTGTCAGGCCAAGCCGATACCCTGTGGCAAAAGGCTGTGGGAGGAAAGCAATCCTGCTGAGGTAAAGTCATGATTTTTGTCCAAATGTATTAACCTGGTCATCGGTTTTGTACAGAAATATATACAGAATGGATATATTGGGGTAGGTCAGCTTGCAGCGCTCTGCTAAAGACCTTATAAACATCTGTGGAGCAACGTTCAAGTAAATAACATGTTACTAAGCACATAGAAATCACCTGAATGTGACAAGTACTCCCATGACTTGATGTGGTAATCTGCTGTACATCATAACCAGGGTGCTGCATACACATGGAGCCTCCCTGATGCTTATATTTGTGCTGTTTTTTTCATAGGGGAGCCTTGGAATTAAAATTCATCTCGAGGAGCAAATGAAAAGTCTCTCTGGAGTATCGTTCCAACGCTTGGTTGGGTTGGTTTTTCCCCTCTGAAAAACGAAGCGCAGCCCTGCGATGTGGTTTTCTCAGCCCTGGTCACGCTACGCTTGTCCCCAGCAGACAGCTGAACTCTGACCGGGATGTCAGAGCGTTCCTGATCCATCAGCGCTCATGTGCTGATAACGCTGGGTTTTGTCTGCTGAGTTATCTCTAAAAACTTTATAAAGTAAATAAACTACAGAGCTGTGTTGAAGCGACACCAAAGGATCAGCAGCAACCTGCAGATGTGCTTGAATAGGAACCGAAAGCTAAAATCAGCCCTTACCTCTTTTTCTGCAGTCTGTATTCTTTGACGGCTCCTTTGATAATTAAGCACAATATTTTCTTTCATCCCAATAAAAAAAAAAATCAACACCACTTTTCAAGATCCAAAGCCAGCTCTGGCTTTTCCCACTGATGATGGAAGCTGCTCTCTGAGCTGGACCGACTACAGGGACATTTCTTTGACTGTGAAGGTCAGCTTGACCCACTTGAAAACATCCTGTGCAGCTCCCAACTTTGGGGGTGCTGTGAGGGGTTGTCGCCCCGGGCCTTCTGCTGGTTTAGAACAGCAGAGGGAGTCTTCCCACCGGCAGAGACGGCAGAACTGCGGATTTCAGAGCACTGACTGCTCTACCGACAGCGCAACAGGGATCTGCCAGTGCAAGGAGAGGGCACCTTTTGTTCTTACACAGGGGAACAAAGAGCCCAGCTCTAAGGAGAGGTTGTTTCTGGGCTGTAACTAGTGGGGAAAAAAATTAATACAGGGAACAGTAGATGGTCTTATGAGGAGTGGGATTGAGACCCAGGGTCATGAGGCGTGAGCACGTCTGCGGAGAGCAAGTCTTGGGGCGCTGTGAGCTGGGGCTCTTGGGTCTACTCCAGTGTGCCGTGTCTGAAAATCACTGTAGGTCTGTTTAATTGGGCCTGAGAATCTCTCCCAGCAAAAGTTTACACCTTGGAAAGTCCTTTGGGGTACTCGAGAGCAGGTTTGAGGAAGGAGAAATGAGCTGCTACAACCTAATTAGACAAACGCAGCTTCAGAGCAGCAGCTTTGCTGCTGTCCGGAGCAGGAACTTGGTCTTCCAGAAGAGTTACAGGGAACCATAAACCAAAATTTTCCCGAAGTGCGCAGGGAGCAGGTGACATGCAGAAACTATTGTGTACGGCGCCAGCAGAGGCTTTGTCTGAAAGTACAGCCCAGCTTTGCTGGGTTTGTGAGGGCTTTTTTGTACCTCTAAGAGAGGGTGAGGCATGGACTGGGAAACTTGGCTTTGCCCTGGTTCCCAGGGGTTCATACCCCCTTCCTGGGACACATTAATCCTCATTCGTGTTTCAGCCAGGCGTAAGTCCAAGCGTTCGCCTTTGAGCCTGTGGTGGTTGGCAGACATCACTTGGCATTTTCCAGTTGGGCAGAGTTTAACTCCTTTGGGGAGAGGGACAGCAGATTTAAGTTGAGCTGTTCCAGCATCAAGCAGAGCCCAGATCAGAAAGCTGGCTGGCGGCGTTGCTGTCTGTCTCACAGAGGTGGCTGCCTTTCAGCAGTGAGGGGGAGATGGGACGATGCTGGGCTCATGTCTGAAAACATGCACATACGCTTGCAGAAAACTCCTTGTTTCCTTTTATCGAATGCCGTGCATTTGAAACGCAAAGAGCCGTTTTATCTTCTGGCAGAAAAGTTGGGAGAAAAAGGTGACGGTAGCTTTGCTTCAAAGTGAATTTAGAGAGGGGGCAAGTGCTACCAGAAAAGGAGGAGAAATCTATTTTTAGTGAGTCTTTGGAGTTTTATTTATCCCAGGCAGCACCCCATTAGTCAGAAGTGTCTGTGGTGTGAATAGCTTTATTAAGGATGCCGTTACACGGGAGCGAAGGTGCTTTACATGTTGTTGACATTGTATTGAAATGTCAGCCTGTCAGCAGAAAAGCCATTTTTCATTACGTTTAAGGTGCGCTGGGCCCCCTCTTAAGCCCAGTTATGCCTCCTCCTTCTCAGGAGCCAGAGCCACTCTATTATTACTTGCTCTAACGCGTTAACCACTGAGCTGCCGGGCACTTGGTGCTGTCACCGATGAGCCAAACTCCCACGGGGGTCAGTTCGCTGGTTACTGTGGAGAGGGGGAAGAGGAAGGTGCTGCCCCATCCTGTTTCTGTGTGCAGTCGAGGAGAGAAGTGCTTTCTGAGAAAATACTAGGCAGCTGCAAGTTTTATTCTGAATAAAGAATGCACATCTTTCACTGCATGTGTGATGTAAATGGAAAATAACTTCATGTAGCTGAGAGTGGCGGAACCTTCCCATGGAGGGAAGTGTAATGGTGATGGTCACTACCTGAAATTGTTGCCTTCCTCAGTTTACCAGCTCCCTTGGGGAAGTTTCTATGTTAAATCAACTTGTAGCCCTGGCAGATTTGGCAAATTGCTTTGTGAAAAGTGAAAGGAATACCAGTAATTCTCTTTTCTTCAACTGGACGTGCTAGAAGAAGCCAGGGAGTATTCTCTTGCTTTCCTCTTAGCCTTGAAGGAATCTGTAGCTAAATGTGCATGATTAATCAGTTTAATTCTCATTTAGGCAGAGGGGCCTAACACCTCTTTAAGTGAGAAGCCTGGAGCAGTTTTGCAGCTCTTTCTCCTCTTCTTTTGAACTGCATGGGCTACCTGCTCTTGCTGGAATCAGATCGGGGTGGTGGTTATTTCTGTATCGCTGTAATACACGGGGCCAGCACGTGTCCCTGCAAGTGTCATGAAAAGCTGTTCTCTCCAAATGCAGCTGTTGGGTTTTTGGTCCTGTCACTGGAAACATTTAGTAATAAAAGCTAAAAGAAGCATGGCTTCTTCCAGTATCTTTCACAAGGTGTAAACTGGCAAGGGAGACCTGTGAAAACTTGCGAATTAAACAAGATTTAGGAACCCAGCAAGCGTTCTCTTCATTTCGTGTACCACAGGATTGTGATTCCGCCTTGCACCTCTTGGTTTGATTAGGACGGGCTCATGGAAGCAAGTGCAGGAAGCCGTTAGGACAGTTACCAGCATAAAGCTGAACAAGGGGAAAAAGTCCTCAGGCAGTCAATCAAACTGGTAGGTTCAGCTTGATCTCCGAAGGCTGCAAAGAGACTCAGCTAAATTAATGCCAAGTGGCTGCAATCAATAAGTGAATAAGCCTGTATTTCCCAGAGTGGGAGACTCAGGGGAAAAAAAAAAATATTTAGAGCAGGATTTGGATAGGTTGTTCCTCTCGCATCCTCCCAAACACAAACCAGAGCAGAAATAAACACTAAAGTCCTGCAGTACCAAGGAGAAGAACCCAAAGGAGTGTTCTAAGATGGGTGAGAGCTGGTAAGAAAGCAGGGTCAGACCTGGGTAGGCATTCTTGCTTCGGGGCTGATTAATGCAAAGGATCCTTCATTCACACAAGTCCTTCTGTGTCACTATAGTCCTTCTGTTTCTTGTCTTCTGGCATGGGCTCTGCCATTCTCTACTTGGTTTCCATCTCCTGGTTGTGTGTTTTATCCACTTTTAATTATTCTCGACCCTTGTTTACAGGCCAATGTGCATTTTGGCTGGTAGTCAAGCAAACTGGATGTCAGGTTTTTTCTGTTTTAACCTACCCCCTGTTTCTGTGTGGCCTTGGAAGCTACTTGTGACATGTTCTATGTCTGTTTACTCACCTCTGAAATAAATAACACCTACTGGGCTGGGGAATAATGAGGGATAATTAATTAATTAATGCATGCAAGGAGTTCTGAGGTCCTTAACTAAGAGAAAGCCAAGGATCATTAGGTTGGTTAATCCTCTGCTTTGTTTTTCCTCCATTTCTTTTTGGTTTAGATCTCTCAGAATGTGAAGTAAAGTGTGTTGGGACTTTTTTCAGCCTGTTGCTTTAACTCCTGTTGATGTCACTTTTCCTTTCAAGTGGAACTTTAAAACCAATAAGGTAAATTACACATGATCCTAGAATGAGGAACTAACAAAAACATCTCTTTAATTTTTCATCCAGAAAATATTCTCGTTTTACACTCTGCTTCTCTTACTTAAAGGAACCATAAATCAGTGTGTTCCTTTGGTGTTTGCAGTCACAGGGAGAGATTTAGTGCTGCTGGCAGGCCCGGGTCTGAAATGGGCAACTGTCGAGGGCAGAGAGCTCTGTGGAGCCACATTCCATTCACACACACATTTGCTTTACTTGGCTGTCATCCAGATGATTTTTTGAGTCACTCAGGAGCACGAGGGAAATTGTGTGGGCAGAGGGGAGCGTTTTTCATCTCGTGGTCAGTCTGTCACCTCGACTGGCTTTTATTCACCTTTATTTTCCTGTCTGCAAAGACAGGGGAGAAACACATCGGGGCGTTTCGGAGAGCAGTGGGCATTCCCAAACCCTCCTCAGCAAACACGTTGGTGTGTCTCAGCCGAGGATCTGCACCTCCCTGCTTGATGAGAGCAATTGTTCTCTCTCTTGGCCATGCAGAGCAAAAAGGGAAAGCCAAAATTGTGGGTGTTACCCCAGGTGTGTGTGATTCTATTCTTCACTCTGCCGCAGAGCGAGCTTCGCCTCTTTCTGCTGTTTCCTCTCAAGTACACGTTTCCCAAGTCCTACGATAGCCGTGAGACTTAATTCACGGGTGTCCATAGGTGCTTTGGGGTGCACATTGATACCCCTCGGTTGCCAGAGGGTCAGATCCCTTCTGCATATGTACACGAAGCTACTTCTGCCTCTTCCCAGTTGCTGCTCGCCGGCACTGCTGCCGCTGTCACCCCGAGCCTCTTGTCACTGCAAGACAACTTCCAGCGGTGAGATGTGGTTGGGAGTAAATTCACCTGCAGTCACCGAGCTCTGATAAAGAACAGGTACCTGCTAAGCTCTTGGTGCTAAAAGCAGTTCTGTCCTTTGGTAAGAGAAGCAGCAGGACTTGCTGGGCCAGCCTGAGAGCTTCTGGGCTCTCAGCTACGGTGCTGGTGTCCACCTTCCTGATTTCTGCTCATTTCAGGCAGAATCTGGACTCGAAATTGGAGAGCACTTACAACCTAGCAGGTAGCCGTTTCTCTCCTTAGCTATAGGGTGTGGATCTCATCACTGGCTCTTGTACTGGAACTCTCTTGTCACCATCAGGCTCCTTTGCATCAGTAGCTCCCGGTCTAGCGTAGCTCTTTCGCCATATTTATTTATTCACGCTGGGATTCCAGTTCTGCTTGCAACTAACCATGACTACAGCGTGTGCTGACTCCGTTAGGGGACGAACAGCTGCCAGCGCTGCTGCTCCTTTGCTCCAGGATACCCAGTTCCTGGGAAAGGTAACGGACGGGCCATCCTCCTGAGAAGCCCAGGCCAACCTTTGTGGGTCTGCAGGGAGCCAGCAGCCTGCTCGTGCGGGCAGTTTGTCTGACCGTGCTGAGGCAAGCTTCAGATTTCCACTTACAGTTTGCTTTTTTTTTTTTTTTTTTTTTATTTTCAAACGTACATGCAAAAAAACATCGGCACATCACAGCACTAGATCACAAGGAAGAGAGGGTGGGGTTTCAGTGGGTGAAGCTGGCTCTGGTATTTGGGAGAAACATCGATTTGCACATAGTTCACTGTAACATTCTCTTAAAACTTAATCTAAACTGAGACTGTTTCTAGTGCAAGAGCCTCTAAAAGTAACATACAGCTTTAGGAGTTTTTCTGCTTCGTTTCTTAGGGGCGGATGACCACACAACAAAGGTGGAAGTCACCCAACTGCAGCAGCTTGGTCTAGAACTTGTCTATCCTGGCAAAGATACGTCATAAATAGCTGTTTCTGCGAAAGGCTCCCCCTTCCCTCATAAAAAATGTCAAAGTGTCTGTAAACTATGTACACGGCTGCCTTCTGGGGAGGGACACCCATACTGAGAGCAAAGGCAAGTCCAGCGACCAAACCTGGCACTGGAAACGCAACGGGAAGGGACTGCACATCAGCACGTGTCACGTTCACACAGCTTTATTGAAGGTGAAGCAACGGCGGAGCCATCTAAGGGCTGTGGTTCTGTTACACGTCGTTCTTTATGTCAGTTCTCTGTAAGTAGTCGAGAAGGTGAAAAGGTCCTGATAAAAAGCAAAATGCATCAGGACTGCATCTCCTTTCATCCCCAAATCCTGCATTTTTTAGTTCCTGGGAATCTTCCTCCATAACTGCAGACAACAAAAATTAACCTTTTCTTATTTTTTTTTCTCATTTGAGAGGCTACACACCTTTAAAATCAGACCGACAAGCCTGTGGAGGCTTAGAAGTAAAACACCACCTACAGACACATCAGTCAGCCAGGTTCTCGGGTTGCACCGCTAGACTCACAACTCTGGAGATCCAAGATTTAAAAATAAGTCATTATTTCCTTTTGGAGTTGTCCGCCAGTTGTTCCGTTCAAATAGACGAGGGAAGGTTAGTTCTGGAGGACCGTATTCCTTCAGCAAGCAGGCTCGTGGGAAAACCTGACCTTTCCAGGAACACCGGCTATCCTTCATGTATATAAAGAATGAAATCCCAGACTTGGGTCCTAGGCAGGAGAATAAAGAATTTCCCTTTGGTAATAATTCAGACTTTCATTCTCTGCTCTCTCTTTCTTGCCCTTTGTGTGGGTACACACGTTGGTGCCCACCTGCTTCTCATAACTCGCCTCGTGGCGTGATGATGGATGGAGAAAACGAATTATTCCTTTCCATCCGCAGCGGAGACGTGCTTTTCTCTTGGCTGAGTTCTGATACCACCCCCGGGTTCCCTCAAAGGGAAAACCGAGCGAGGCCTCTTGGAGTTAAGTGGCTCGGCACGGCCACGTCGCGGGACGATGCAACCCGGTTTCTTTCTCTCGTTGCTCGTTGGAGGGAAGTGAGGTGCCAGGATGCCCTGAGCAAACTGCGAGCGCAGTCGGGGTGGGACATCCCTCTGTGGACAGACCTGCAGGGGAAGGGCTCTCTAGCGGGAATATTTTTAGAGTAGAATTGTTTCACCTTGCTGTTTTAAAAAAGAAACCAACAGAAATTAGTGTGGCTGGCAGCTGTCATTTTGTGAAAGTCTTTGTCCATAAAGGGAGTAAAACTGCTCTTTTAGAGACAGACAGACATAAAGGCGATAGGGAACTCACTGTGGGGGTGTTAAACTTCTCTTGGCATCCTGGGACATGACAGAGGATAAATATTCTGTTTTCTTGTAGCAGATACCCGAGCATAGCCGTTCCAATCAGGAGCCAAACTACTGTGCATTCCTGAAATGTCAAACGTTAAAAAACTGTCCTGGGCCAACTGATTGATGACCACGTAGAAAATCTCTGCAGCACCAGTGGCATTCTTTAGAGGTGCCTCTGGGCCTTGGATTTTACTGTTGAAAATTAACCTTGTCCCATGAAGTCTGCATCTGGATTGGGAAATGAGGCAAATCAGCACAGCGAGAGCTGAGCTGCAACCAAGACTTCAATAAACTGAGTTCTTGTGGGAAGGGCATCTCCTGCTTCAAGGGGCAGCTCTGGGTAGCTTGGCCAGTCTTTGTTTGCAGGACATAATGCTCAAAAGCTTAAACACTGGACAAACTGCTAAAGTTACAGCTAAACAACGTCATACCATCGATCTACTCGTGGCTAGGAAAAAGGAGAGAGGCGATCCAAAGTCCTTCAGGCTGTGGAAGGTCTCCATGAGTTAGTGCTTATATGTGTGGCGGACCTCGTTGCCTCCTCCGTTGTGCAGTGCTCAAGGAAAGTCTCTGAAGGTCTCAGTCTTGTTTCTTCTCCCTCGCCCTCATTCTGAATTTGAAGCAGCATCCATCCGAGATACTTGTGAAGAGTCAGGAGCTTTTCTATGGTCAGGATGTGAAGTAGGAGCTCTGCATGGAGTAGAGTCGGTCAATGGGGTTGCCCACGCGGGCTTGGAGGAGGTTGGCTTCAGCTGTGGACAGCAGGCAGTCTCCCAGGTGGCTGATGCTCTCACTGTCCATATCGTGAAAAACTCCTTCAGAGTCTAGAGGAGGAAGGAAAAGGAAATGAGTGGGAACATGGCGTGTGAGGGTGACAGCAGGGCCGTGTTTCACCCAGAGCAATGGTCAGCAGGGCTGGTATGAGGTGAACCCCTCACACAGGACCAGCTTTAGGTGTAACTCTTTCCTGCCTCACTCAAATCACAGAATCCCAGAATCATTCAGGTTGGAAGAGACCCTTGGGATCATTGAATCCAACCATCAGCCCGACTCTGCAAAGTTCTCCCCTACACCACATCCCCCAATATCTCATCTAAACGACCCTTAAACCCCTCCAGGGATGGTGACCCCACCCCCTCCCCGGGCAGCCTATTCCACTGTCTGAGTTGGATTTCACATTGGATGGAGTGAAGACCCCAGCCCGCTCCCTGGCCCCTAGCAGAGCTCAGTCTGAGGCTCTGGCCTCTACAAACTGCTGAGAAAGACTCAGCCCAAAGTCCAGGTCCTGCGGAGTGCTCACTGCTGCTGGGCTGTGTCACAGCAGAGTTGGCTTTTCATGACTTGGAGTGCTCCGTGCAGCTTTGACACAGAGACAGGACAATCTCCCCACCGCTCTCCTACCGTAGGGGTGCAGATGGTCCCCTGGCAGCTGGGGCGGTGTCAGCCCTTGTCTGTACAAGTCTGTGCTGTAGCCGTTCTGGTCCAGGGGCAGCAGCTGCTGCTGGGGGATCCTGGGGTAGGGGACCATGAGCCCATCCAGGCCGTGAACACTCGCGCCGTCTAAAGACACAACCGGTGGGATGGGTTGAAGCAAAGGGTGTGCAGCACGCGCTGGGGCAGAGCACTGTCACAAGAACATTATTGACGTTGCTGCAGCGGTATTTGGTGCATACATGCAACAGAAAAGCCCCGTCGTCTTCTCAAAAAGAGGAGGTACGTGCTGCGTCACGAGTGCCCGGGAGTCTGGCTGGACATTACCAAGTTATTCCAGCTTGTACGTACCAATTCAGTTACAACCCGCCTGCTTTTTGCTAATCTCTTCCTGTGCCCGTTCTCGCTCAAATCCATCCGAGTCAATCCCCTCCGTCCCAGCCTGTGGCCCCCAGAGCTGTCACCGTGTGCCGTGGCTCCTCACCTTCGCTGTCATCGTTGCTCTGCCGGCTGTTGCGGCCGGTCCCGCGGCCGGTCCCTAAGCGAGGGTTGCCCAGCTGGTCTTGCTCCTGCTGTTGCTGCTGCTGCTGTTGTTGCCTGCGGGCAATCTTCTTCATCTGCAGGGAGACGGAGACCCCGCGTTTGAGGGTTTGACTGAGAGAGGAGGGGAAAGGGTCACGTTTAACACAGCAGCGGCCACGGCCACCTGCCTTGCACAGAGACCGAGCCCGGCCGCGGCACAGCCCTGCTCAGGCTCCTCGCGGTGACTCCTCTGCAGTCTCCCCTGCCTGAGAAACAGGGCTGGCAGGAAAGGCTGTATTACCTCTGTGGGAGATGCCATTTGCAGTTTAAAAAACAAACAGGTTTGTTTTATGACAAAGTGAGGTTTTCAAAGCCACGTATTTTCTGGTTTCGCCCTTTAAATTCTGCAAAATTAGAAATGTTTCAACTTCTAGTAGAAAGAAGTGGGAAATCCTTCTAGTCTTTCTATAGTGAGGGGGGAAAAAGCAAGTAGAAAAAGAGTAATAAAACCCACAACATGGAAAACCACAGAACCACAGAATCATCAAGGTTGGAAAAGACCTTGAAGATCACCTAGTCCAACCACTAACCTAACACTGACCGTTCTCAAAATGTTAAACCCTGCAAACATCTATAATTAATTGATTTTTATATTTCTCTTTAAGCTTGTGCTACTACTAGATAGTGGCCTGTAGGACCAGGGGGACCTGTGGTTTGGTCCTGCAGAGCTGTTCTTCTAATAATTTTTTCTTTTTCTAAGCTATTCTACGTTTCCTTTTACCTGAACGAGCATGTGGGATATCCCACAGGCAGGCAGAACGCAGCTGTGGCCCAGGAACCGACACTCACCTTGGCTCTTTGGTTCTGGAACCAGACCTGAACCACCCGCACAGTCAAGCCCGTCTCGGCTGCCAGGGTCTCTCTCACCTGTCCACAAAACCCGGAGAGCTGAATCAGAACTTAAGTTGCACTTAAAAGGATCCAAGCCAAGGAGTGGCCTCCTTATACCTTTCTGCAGGGTTTTGAGGAAACCTCGAAGGAGGCCTTGAACGCCCGCCGCTGCTGCGTGGTGAGGATGGTGCGCGGGCGCTTGGAGCGCTTGTGGTCTTTGCTCTCCTCGCCGCCTTTGCCGTGAGAGTGGCTGCCGTCCTCGTCCTCGCTTTTCACTGCAACGGAAGATCAGTAGCAGGGATTCAGCAGAGAGCCACCTTCCTGAGCCATCTCCCAGGGCAAGGATCCAGAGAAACTTTGACCTTCCAATAACTTTGACCTTCCAATCGCACCTTCTAAGGTGCGATTTGGAGCAGAAGTGTGGAGTGAAGCCAGGAAAGCTCATGGACCGAGCTGGGGCTCAGGGGAACGCTGTCAATTCTGAGACATCGCTGAAGGGCTGGCCTGGCCCCGTTTGTCCCTTCTGCTACATCTCAGCTCATCCAGACCTCTCCAGATTGGCCGAGTGGATCTCGGCAGCCTGGTACCCCCTTGGCTGCCTATCACCAGGGGGAAGAGATGCTAAAACCTCCACCTACCTCCATCTCCTCCCTCCGCATCCTTCCCCGTAGCTAATTAAGGCCTAAGCAGTACCTGCCCTCTGCAAGGCTCGCCCCGGTTCCCCACCCTTGGCTCCAGCCTTGGCCCCTCACCAGACTCAGTGGGCGCAGGGCTGATAGCGCTCAGCATTTCCTTCTCCTTCTCGTAGTCGCTGCGGCACAGCAGCTGCCCCTCTTTGAGCACAAACTCGTCTCCCCGCTGCAGGCGCCGCTCGCACTCACAGCAGTAGAAGCAGTGAACGTGGTAGACGTTCTCCAGCACCCGCATGATGAGCTCGGAGGGGGCGATCGCCTTCAGGCAGCTGCTGCACTTGGTCTGGAACAACCTGCAAAGAAGGTCCCGGCGGTTGGATGTCGGGCAGGGAAGATCAGCCCTGGGTTGGGGCTCAGGAAGCCAAGGGAGGAAGGGGGTGGGTGTTTGGAGCTGTGCTAGCACATCCCAGCAAGGAGCGGACATCCCAGTTGTGTTTTGGGGCTTTCTGACCCTCTGTGGGACCAGGGAAGAACACGAACTTGCCTGGCCCATCAGGACAGAGATCCATGTCCCCTCTTCCTCTCCAGGGCTGTTCACTGCCTGGCTTTGTTAGGTTGCTCCTAGTGAGAGGACTTTACGGACCCAGGGCCTGGAGGAGCCTTACGCAGGGAGTCCCACGGGAGAGGCTGTTTGTGCCCCACGCCGTGTCCAGAGAGAGAAATAAACAACTGCTGAGCGCCCCGCGTACAGAGCAGATGGTTCTGATGAAGTAATTTGGGATCTAAACAAATGTGAGCGGTGGTGGCTGCCGGCTGACAGCTTCTATTTAGCCACTTGACAAGAGAAAGTAATAAAATAGGGATTAATTAGGCTGTTGTTTAAACACACAGGATCTTCCCCACCAGCAGGGAACTCATAAACTGGGATTGAGAACAAGACTGGGTTAATCCTCCTGGCAAACTCTGCGGAGCAGGATGAAGAGGCTTACAGGGGTGGGCTCATCCCTTCCAAATACCACCCTGGATTTGTGCTGTGCGGTGGCTTTCGGCTGAAGTGTCTGGGACATTCCAACTGGAATGGTGTGGGATTTCTCTCTCCTTTGTGTGAGTGTGTTTGTGTGCATGTTCCCCTCTCCTTCCCTGTCTCTCTCTCCCCTCTTCCTCTTTGTCTTTCTGTAATTCACACTTGAAAAATAATAGTCGAATTTGAGTTGAAAAAGCTGGGAGTAAAGAGCAGCCTTTTAACCACAACCTCGCACTGTCTTAACGAAGGAGCAAACCAGGACTGTGTTCCAGGCACAATCCCAGTCCGAATCTGGGCTGAGTCCAAATCTGTCCCTTTCCTAACACCAACGTCCTTCTGTTACAGCAGAAATGAAATAGTAAAAAGAATAAAAAAGACCCAACAATAGAGCCAGCCCACAATCATGGCTATCTGGGATCAGTCGGGACCATGTGACATAAACATTAAGTTATTTACGTTCCTGGACTTTAAGCCCAGATGGAAGATAACGGTGATCTAGTCCAACCCAGAGACTCTCGCCCAGGGATTCCCACCTCGGGCCTGGATGTGCGGCGAAGGGCAGCCAGCCACGCTCTGGGGGCTCCGAGGCAAGGAGGATCTTCCGCATCCATTTGGAAGAGGTTCCAGAGGCCAACTAACTCCTCATTCCTTATTTCCACTTGGAATCTTACTTTATTCCATGCCCAGCAACTAGACTTTGTCATGTCTTTATCTTCTTGAGAACCGCTTATAATTAGTTATGCTGATTGTGGGTTCTTCCTGCCAGGTCTCTGTCCCTCGTCCTTCAAACAACTGGTTTAGAAGTGAGTGCTGACTTTTCTTTGCATCTCAGCTGGGAGAATTACTGTCCCTGAAGAAAGATCTGCCTGCCTTTGCTGTATGCTGTTGTGTAGCTGAATCTAGTGGCGCAAATATCACTTGACTTTGAGACAAGCCCCATGCTCCCGTCTGGTCTTACCGTACCTTTCAGAGACAGGTTTACACCCAGGCCAAGCTGGTTCTGCCCCAGAGCCCCAAAGCCAGGGACAGACACAGTAAGAACGTAGACCGGACAAACAGAAGCTTTACTTCAATATCCCGACCTGACTCCGAGTAAGGAAGAGGATAGTTTAGGAAAACACTGGTGGAAAACTCCCTGTCTTGTTTCACACTTGTGTTTTCTTAATTATTTTTATCCATATAGATTCTGGACATTCCCTGGGTCCTTTTATATTTCCAGCCTCAGTGATATCACCGGTTGCTTGTGGAAAGTGTCCAGAATTTTTTTCTTTTTGCTTAGCCAAGGTAGGTAGAGGAAAGCTTTGAGCGTGATGTGCTCCTGACTGCGAGCAGGCTGACAGCGAGAGGGATGGAGCAGAACAAGGAAACGTGGAGACAGATGTCGGAGCCGGGAAAGGAGACCTATTCACCTGCAAGGCACCAAGCCGATTCCTCCCGCTGCTGTTGGGACGAGGCAGTTAGCAAGCCTTATTTAAAGATGCTGTCATGTGCCAGATTTCCATGAAAAGGGCTTTTTTGCAGCTATCAGGTGAGGGAAGCGCCGTTACTGCAGCGTAACTCAATAACGCTTTTGGCAGCGCAAGGCCTGCACCCTCCCATCTCCCAGCTAAGCCCTGAAAACAAATCCGCTCTGCTTTGTACTAATTGAAGAAAACATTCAGCAAGCAGCTCATAAACACGGTGTCAGCTCGCATTACACAAAATTAAAATTCTCAGCCCCTCCAACACCAGGAATTCCTAAAGAGGCTGGTTTTAATATTGCCTGAATCCGTTTAAGTCAAGGTAATATTGTTTGGGTTGCCATAGGAACAAAATACATCTCCGTTGCTGGCAGTGGGTTACAAGGAGGCTTGGGAGGCTGTGCTGCGGACGCGGCTACACGGTGTCTAGAAGCAGCTGCCTGGAGAAACTATGCTGAGGGACAGTCCCAAAAATAAGCAGGTTCCCAGGTTCATAACGAAAAGTGCATTTAGGCACAGCAGTGACACGAGCAAGACCTCTGTGTGCTCCCGGAGAAGAGCAGAGCCTCAGCGGCAGTGGCAGGACCACTTCGAAGTGCCTGTGACTCACAACAGCTATATCCCACGTCGTTTGGAAAGACCCTTACGCCTCCTGAGCCTCATAGTCCACGTGCCTCCACTTGTATTTTGACCAGGTCTCCCCACATCCTTACTTAACACCCTGGTTTCCTCAAAATCCCAGCTGAGTTTGATTTCTGTTCAAGATTTCCTTACAGGAGATATAAGGCTATCAGCTTTTATTCCTGGGAATGTTCAGAAGCCGTCCAGTGAGGAGAGGCAGGTGCATTCACGCAGGTACATATCCCATGTCCTTCTTACCAGCTTGCCGCTAATTACCTTTGCAAAGGTAATTAGGTAGAACGATAGAATTTGATTTTCCTGCCAGGGGAGGGCTCACCTTGATGGAAAAAGTGTCAGTAGCAGGAAGGCAGATGGGCTTATAAGCGGGAACATCTCTGGGATTTGCAAAGGCGGCGGCTCTGGAGCAAGAGGAGCAGTTACTCACAAGTCAGCTTCATGAGAGAGGCTTGGGGTGACAGGGACAGGGTTTGGCAGCCGGTTCGTCACCCTGACGGACACTCGAGGCACGAGGACCAGCGCTGGGGGCAGAAGCAGCCTGGCAGCTGCCTGACGGAGGACAAGCACATCTGTACCGTTTGCCAACTCAGAGGCAGCACGTGTCACCCAGGCGGGGATGAAGACACAGGGCACCCTCAGAGAGCTCTGGCGCTGGGCCGGAGGCCAAATCCGCCGCCTGCCCACGCTCTTCCTGCCGGGAGGTACTTGGGGCCGGCTCTGGGGCCGCACGGCTGCCACATCTGCCGAAAAGGCTGAGCGCTGCCGGCCTGCGGGACGCGGGCAGCAACGCCCTGGAAGCCCCAACGCTATTTCTCTTTTTCTCTTTTACGCCTGGACGCTGCGGCAGCACCCAGAATCTTCTTGATGCTTCCTGAAATCTTGGTCCCAACAGCATCCTGCAGCAAGGAGTTACATACTCTGTGAAAACCAATTCCTTGATTTGATCCCCTCACCCTACCTACAGCATCACCGTCTCGTTTTTACCATTAACAATCCACCTTTCCTTTAATTACAAAACAGTTGGGGAGGGCTCAGCGTGTAAATTCAGTTCAATAAAGTTTCAAAGCGTGGAGCAGCGGGAAGAGGAATCACAGCGCAGCGACCACGTGCATCTGTCCGGCTTTTGCACCCAGCTGAGGAGCCTGGAGATCTTTCTACATTTTTTCAGACATTTCATGGACTTCATTTATCAGACTTTAGTGCTGGTAAAACACCCCAGCGCCCAACTCTCCGTTAATCCTTGCTGATCATCCCTGTCACCGCTCGGGGCACCGCTGGCTCTGCCGATGGCTCTGGAGGAGAAGCAGCCCAGCTCCCAGCTCTCCAGATGGGGATGAGCGGAGCAGCAAGTTATTTGAGAACCTCTCTGACCTGCCATGGCCCAGAGAAGACGCTGACCCAGGCCTGGGAAGGGTAATTTGGGGGGCACACGATGGTCTCGACGGGATTAAAAGGTGTTAATGAAGCAAGGAATAAGCTGGGAGGCCTGTGCTTCATGAAACTAGCTTATTTAGTTAGGGTTTAGTCAAAATGAAGCAGTCCAGGCTTAAGCAAGGTCTGTTTACTTAACATTGAGCTGCAAAATCCATTGTAGCCGTCTGAAATATTGAAGTGGAACTTGCAAAGCCTCTTTCCAGATTTCGGGCTGGGGGCTGAGGGCGTGATGGGGAAGGGGACACGCAAGGGAAACGAGGAGGCAGCAGCAGCACAATATGCTCTTTCATTCCCTACCACAACAGCCATTTCCCCCAATTCAGCGATACAGAGTGGCACCAGGGGATTAAGGGGGGAAAATTTCCTTCTGCTTAATTTCTGACTTCTTCCAGCAACGTCTGGGTCAGAGAGAGAAGGAGTAATTTGGGGGCAACAGTTACCTTTGCTCTCCATTCCCTCCAGAGCTCTTCATAGGTTACATGAATAGATTTACCCCCAGAAAGGAACTTTGTAAGTGTGTAATTATGCAATTGTGCCTCTTGTCAGAAATGGCCAAGACTCAAACATTCTCAATCTTCCTCTAATGTGAGCGTGTACACCGGAAAAGAAGTCTTCAGAAGTCAAAGCTTACCAAAGCCAAACTGCCTGCTGCGTGCAAAGCTCTGCCCCGAGGAGCGGAAAAAACAAATTTAAAGTAACAGGTGTTATCATTGCACTTAAATGTTTCACTAAAAGGCAGAAGGATGGGGAAGGAGTCGAAGAGCCACTGTGGCACTATTGCTGTTGCATCTTCACGGTCGCACAGAGGGAATGACCCGACCTTCTCCATCCAGCGCTGGAAATGGAAGGGTGAGGGCAGCACCACAGTCACGTAGGACAGAAGGATTTTGGGTCGGAGCAAAGAGATCTCCCCAGAGCTTTGCATCTAGCACCACGAGCAGCATTTAATGTAATTGCGCTCGGTTATAAAAAGTAGCCAAAAAAACTTCATCTCGTAAGTGTGGTCCTGCTTGGCTGGACCCTGTAAATGCCCTTGGCACCCACCCAGAAGGTAAGAGGTGTTACAAGCTCCGCTCCCTGGGCTTGATTCTGTTCATGTCAGCGATGAAAACTGAGGCTGAAACGCCCCCCAACCACTACCACTGCCGAAAACCTAAACCACAAGCAAAACAGAAAAGCAAAACAACACCAAAGAGGTTCCCAAAGCCAGAGAGATTCATAAATATTAAAGTGACACGAGTGAAATGCTACTGAAAGATTTAATACTGTGCTGCTGCTCTGTCCCTCAAGGGGTTAAACCCCCCACTGCGAGGATATTACTGCCAGCACGGTGGCACTGAGCCATCACCATATAATCTGATGAACTCTTTTATTAAATTTCACAGGCCTGTCTTCTTTATTAAAATCTCCCAGAATTCATAGGGCGCCTGTCATATCACTGCTGAATGCTAACAAAAAATGTGGGTTGGTTGTTTTTTTTTCCCCCCTTTTCCCTGAGTACTGCCAGGGAGGGATTGTGTTGCGGTGAGTGGCTCTGTCAGGTGAAGGAGAGGTGGGAGGGATGGTGCTACCGGCTAAAGTACAGTGGGAAAAGGGGGCTGCGTGCTTTTGCAAGCATGTACCCCCCCAAACCATCCCCCTCCACACCCCACAGCCGTTCCCTGCAGACAGAGCTCCGTGGCGAGGAAAATGGGTCGTAAAACTGAGTTTTACCTGTCTCCGTGCTTTCTTTCCTGGAGGGGCAGCTCGCAGCGCGCAGCCCTTCCCAAAGCCCGCTGTGAGTTTGCAGGGAGGGATCAGCGTGGCAGGACCACACTCTCCCCAGGAGCCAGTGTGAACCGCTGCTTCCGAGGAGGAAAAGGAGCAGACTCCTTCCAAACCCACCCAGGGCGGCGGGTGACAGCTCAGGGTGTACCCTGAGCCATTCGCCCCCACCCTTGGCTTGGAGCTGCTGACACCCCATTTCACATCCAAGCTGCCCTGCGCTCCCAGCCCCGCAAGAGCCCTCCTAAACTGAAAATACTCTGTCACTGGGGCTGTGCCACGGAGGGGAATCCAGCGCCTGCCATCACCCTCACCGCTGCGAAGCCGAGGCAAAAACGCTCCTGCTCTGCTTTAATCCCACATGAGGCTGCCTCTGAGCTGTAGGAAGGTGGGATTCAGCTGTTGAATCTCTACAGACTGGAACTAGGCTGCAGCTTTGGTTTTATGTTCTTTAGAGTATACTCTAAATGCTTTTTTTTTTTAATATTTCCAACAGGAGACCGTGGGAGTCCTACCCCAAGCTGAGCGGGGCACAGCAGACTGCGGGAGGCCCGGAGCTGCGCTGAGCAAGTGCAGCATTTATTTCTCTGGAGCCCGTGCAAAGTTCCCACCATAATTCGGAAGCTCTTGTGGGCTCCTGCTCTTGCTGTTTTTTCAAGGATATTCTGCAAGGTGTCCGGAATGACGGAGCAAAGCTAGTGCAGGGTAGAGGAGGTGGGTCCTGCCCCAAGCCAGCCACCCCTGGAGAGCAGCATTGCCCTCTTCTTTTTGGA
Organism: Strix aluco; assembly: GCF_031877795.1. NCBI lineage: Eukaryota > Metazoa > Chordata > Aves > Strigiformes > Strigidae > Strix > Strix aluco. The sequence goes on from NC_133968.1 coordinate 566,262, forward strand.
ATTATTTTCTTTTTCAAGTGCAGACAGTAGTGCCTTGGCGAGCTGCCCCACTTTAGGGCTCAGGCTGGTTCTTGCTCCACACAGAGCTCTTAGGAAGCTCCAATCCCTAGTTCAAAAAAAATGGGAACAGCATTGCTATGGGGATTCCACCTTTTTGGGAAGAGACAAAGTACCTCCCTGTTGTCCCCTGGGAAGGGAACCATCAGCTCCTTTCTCTCTCCTCTTGTTTTCCCCCTCCCCGCTCAACAAGACACAAACCAAAAAACTCGCTCCAGGTCCACAGGTTTAAAGTTGGGAGTTATCAATTCATATTGATTTTGTCCTGCCTTATTGCATGGCTCCGGGAAGCCTCCGCATCTCCATTAGTATGCCTGGCAGGAGAAGGGTTCCTTCGCTTAGTAGCTAGGGGTGATATTACCGATCCAGATAGTATCCAAACTCAATATCCTGTTTCTCCTTTTCTCATTTCCTGTTTGCAGGTCTGAATGCTGGCGTTGTCACAGCGAGACGGGGGAAGGCAGGGAAAAAGAGAGACAGCAGGACAGTGTGTGCACGGGAGAGGGAGGGCTGGCGGTGGGGGTATTAATGGGGGAAGTGAGGGGGAGGGAGGTAGAAGGGCTGCAGACACTTTTATTACAGATTTAATAATGACAAAAGAACATCATTAAACATTCATTAGAATTATTTAATTAAATTTTACTTTGGAAGGGGGGAAAAAAAAGAGATTAGATATGATGTAAAAAGCAATATTGATTGAGAAAAGAACAAGCTTGGGAGATGTGATTTAAATTAAACTCTGCGCTCGCTCCCTCTCCTCTCTGTTTTAAACGAGGAATGGGGCGTGTGGTGGCACAGGGGACGGCTCGGTAGCACACAGCAGTAACGGGGCACCGTGGCTGGGCAGGGCTGCTGCCTGCCACCAGGAATGACATTTCCCTCATCCCATCCTAACGTGGCGACCGGAGCCAACTTTTCCTGGCAAAATGCCCCCGGTGCCTTGGGAAGGGTTTCAGAGCTCCGCGCCCTGGGCTGAGCTGGGCAGGTGACAAGCTGGAGGTGGGCACTTGGCAACTGGAAACTGTAGTCCCTGGCCGTGTCCTGCTAGAGTTTTTCATAGCTCTGGGCATTTCCTCTCGGCGCTGTGAGGGTGAGGAGTCACAGAGCAGCCTCACTGCAAGGGCTGAGAATAAGTCCTTTAAAGTCCTTTAAAGCAGGACTCGGTTTAGAAAGAATTAACGTGCTCATACAAGACAGCCGTGGCCCAAGACATGGCTGGGACAATATTTCAGCAAAAAGCCAAGCCTGTGTTAAGGATTGGGAAGAGGAGAGGTACGCTTCTAAGACCTCAGGAAAAAAAATGGAGTGTAAAGTTGCCTTAATGAGTGATCTGCTCCAGAGAGAGCACGCCAAGCTAACGCAGTCAGCTTCTGAATCCCTCTGCATGGATGCTCGTAAGGCAGATACCAGTTAAACATAATCCAGATTTTAAAAATCTAAAGAGATTTTTTTTTAAACCATGAAAGCTGTTAAACTGTCACTTAACAGGAACCCACTTGTTTAACTCAAGAAACTGGCTGACTTAACAGTGAGGGAGATCTCCGTCTACAGACCAGCCCGCCTTGTGATGGAGGGGTAGGAATAAAGAGAAGGGAAGTTAAAAGTGAGAAGAAAGAAAAGAAGAGAATAAAAAAAAGGCAAGCCAAAGCCTCAGGGCCCAGGTGACAAACTGCAGCGTAGACTCTCCCAGTCCACAAAGCCACCAGCAAGTTGTACACAGGCGGTCTGTGACCCAAAGCAGCGCGGTAGGTTTGCTGCACCTCCAAGACGAACCGGGATTACTAGTTTAAACCCGAGTCTAGATTAACAAGGCAGCTTCCATTTTGGCAGTAGCTGAGAAAAGGCTGCCTGGTCGTGCACAAGCCCATTAAACGGGTGCGGTGCTGCGTGGCTGCTTGTTTCTCTGCTTAAACTGTGACCCTAAATTTACCTAAAGCCCTAATTTTAAAAGCACCAAAAGTGAATGACACAGCTTTTTGTGATTAATGTAACCAGTTTAACAGCATATTGTTAATTAACCTGTGTATCTTTTTTTTTTACAGCCTGAGCTTCTTTCTAGCTACAACTTTCTCCTGGCACCAGCAAAACCACATCCAGGAATCAGCAAAGGGATTTAGGTGCTGCTTCTCCTCACAAGCTGACCGGCTCCGATACACCGCGGCTGTATCGGCGGGACCCCAACAGTGGAAAAAACCTCCCTGAGCAGTCAAAGATGTGTGAAGCTGCCACCGAGATAGTTAGGATAAACTGTAATTAACCAAATCTAAGCTTAATTGCATTAAGGGTGAGAGAGAAATGAAAGCTGGAAGCAGATTATGGATCTGGCTTATAATTCAATTTGTGCAACAGCTAGGAAGGAGGGGGGCACATTCTCCAGCAGCGTGTTAGCAACGCGGGAGGAGGCGTGGGGCTACCCGGGCTCTCGAGCCCCTCGGTGAGTGGGAACAGCAGAGGGAAAGAGAGGGGGACTGGGGAGCAGAAGGTAGGAAAATACCTTGGGAGAAAAAGGGAGAAAGAGCAACTTAACCCCTCCCAGATGGCTGGGGGGACAGGTCAGAGGGTCTCATTTTTGGGGTGCTGAGTGCCACCAACAGCACTCGTTCAACATTGTCACCTTTAGTGCCCAGGCTTCTCAAAGGAAACGGAGGACGAAGAAACTGGGTGATGGATTGTCAGTGCAACACTTGCAGTGTTAGACAAGTTTAGAAATAAAAGAAATGTGATAATATGGGGATGGCAGCACCTCTCTGATAAATCACTTTCCCCTAAATCCTCACAATCAGCCCCACCAGCTGTGGGGTCTCCACGTTAGTGCAAACTCTTTGCTGAGACCGAGTGCCTCTAAAAACCTTCTAGTGGCCCCTCTCTAAAGGATCTAGAAGAGAGAAGAACCGGGTCTGGGCTCCCCTTGTGCTCCAGCAATCTCCTAGTCTGGGAGAAAACTGGTTTCTTAAAGCATTAACAGTTGAGGATGCCTGGTCGGGATGGTTGTGCTGGATGGGAGCCTCTCCTGCCTGCCTGCCTGCCTGCCTGCCCGCCTGCCTGCCTGCCCGCCTGCCTGCCTGCCTGCCCTCCTGCCTGCCCTCCTGCCTGCCTGCCCTCCTGCCTGCCCTCCTGCCTGCCTGCCCGCCTGCCTGCCCTCCTGCCTGCCTGCCTGCCTGCCTGCCTGCCTGCCCTCCTGCCTGCCCTCCTGCCTGCCTGCTGTCTCCAGCGCTGCAGCCCCTGGCACTGCTGGAAGCTGCCTCTCAGGAGTTTATTTCTGGCACCTTTGCCTTCGCGGCTGCCCTCTTGTGGTCCCTGGTCCTGGACTGAGAGAGATGCTGCGGCCAGAAGCAGGAGCATGGGACAGCCTCCAACCCTTGGGCGCTTTCAAAACTCAGAAATTGTTGTCCCAGAGCCCTCCCCGGTGGGCTGCTTTAGGAGCTGGCGCTGGGAGAGTTGACAGAGCAGCGTGTCGGCTTTCCTGCAAGCAAGCTGCAGTGCTCGGTGCGTGCAGGAAACATCCAGCCCCCCCAGGTGCGAGGGGTCCACGGTATTCCAGGCGGTATTCCAGGCACGGAGAGGGGAATGGAGGTGCTGGGATGAGAACTGCACCAGCACCCGGAGCTCTAACCCTGGTCCTTGCCTGCTAGCCCAGCCTTGCAGCAAGCCCTGCTCCTCGCCCAGACACCAGCTCTCTCAGGGCAGGAACCCACAAACTGGAGTTGTGCTGGGTCTAAACCGAATTAACCTGGGGGAAATACTGCCAGCCACGCTGTCCGAACCCAGCCAGGCCTTGCGTCTAGTGCAAACCCTCACAGCCACCCCTGACCTGAGCGAGACCTCCCTCCTCCTTCCCCAGCCCCACGTGCTGCAGCCAAGCCCGGAGCGAGCCCGGGGAGCTCTGCAAGCCGGGCTGGGAGCAAGGCAAGGTAGAGCTGTAGCCCGTCTATCAGCACCACGTTAATAAGCTCAGCCCTGAAGAGCTGGCTGTCGAAGCCTGTGCCGCTCTGAGACTGCTGGACCATGTCCACCTCCCCAGCCCCAGGTGGTGGCATCCTCGATATCTGCTTCGTGCCCGAAAAGTCACCTGCAGCCTGAAAGGGATAAGAAACATCTTTCACTGGAAGCGCCGAGGATCCAAAACCTTTACAACCACTCGATTGTTAAGGTACATCTGTGTCCTCTGGTTGGGGGGAGACGGTACCGTGAATTATGGCTGTTTACTTTGATATCTAAGTCTTTTTTGGGGTCATATTTTCCTTTTCCTCATCGTAAGAGAAAGCAAATTTTTTTTTGCAGGCAGGCATAACTGACATTAGACTATGGTCACAGGGCTCCAGGAGCTGGGTGGTTAAGAAAACTCTGCCCAGTAATAGTATGAAAGTTGGTGACATGGGGTCTGGGAGACACTCAAAGCCATGGGACACAAAACAAGGAAGGAAAAAAACAGCCCAAAAGAGGAAGAGTATCTATCAAAGTAAATTACATTTAATTAAACTAGAAAAATAATGTGCCACACAGAGAAAAAAGTTCTTCCTCCCCCAGGTATTCCCCCCATTAGAAAAACAATCCAACAGCGATGGGGAACAGACAGCACGTGGTGGCTGGTCTCTTAATCGCGCTCAAGGCGCATCTGCATATTTCTTTCATTTCGCAGTGATTATAGAGTTAGTGTTTAATTTCCTGGGCCCTGCGAACAAACCAATGCAAGGGAACAGTGAGAACTGGGGTAGGAACAGCTTTGTGTAATTAACGTCATTAATCATCAGACGGGCTTCGTTCTCAGTGGGAGACGGGGCTCAACCACCCACCCGGCGAGGCAGGAGGAAATATTTGGGATGGGGGAAAAAGGCACGAGATTTTGTGATTGGGTTGTTCACCGAAGCTTTGGGGAGCTGGTCCTGCTCCACGGCAGCGCTCATGCCGTGTCCAACAGACGTACGGCTGCAAACCCACCGTGGCTGTCCTAAAAACAGGCCCCCAAGCTCTATCCCAGGTTCAAGCTGCCCAATTTCTGCGCTACTGAGGCCCTACTGGTCCTCTCTGGTGGAGCAGGGATGGCTGCAGTGACCTCCCCAGTTTGGAGGAGCAAAGTATCTCAAGGTACCAGCTGTGGGTGCTCCTCGGAGGACCAGCGACAACTCGCCCTGCTAATGGGTGCTACCGAAGGGTGACGGGACTTGGTCCCATCACCCAGCCCAGGGGAGCTGGGAGGAGCTGCCGGCTCGTTCCTTCCCACCTCCTTCGTCCCCTCGGCTCCCGTTGTGCTACTCATGGAGGTACCCGCAGGGTCTGTTAGCCGGGCACGCGGGCTCCATTCATCACTGCCTTGTCAAGGGTGCTCATTATCTCATTTATTTGCTCACTTCTCAGAGCGCTGTCACTTTTCATTACCTCCCTCCAGCCGGATGGAGAGGGAGGGCCAGGAGAAGACATGACTTGGGGGGACCCCGTTGCTCAGCAGACGGAGGAGCCCCGTGGCCGAGCGGAGCAGGAGGGATGGATTGGTAAAGCAAGGTGGGACGGGCAACCAGAAGCCCCTTTTTAAGAGTAGTAGCTTTCATCAGCCCTTGCAATCCGTCACATTTTGGCACCGTTTTGCCCTCAAGTCCCTGTTTTTTGGGTTATAAATACACCTCAAGCACCATTTTTTAATATCATCATGCCTAGGAAACACTCTGATAATTTCTGAGCTGACCAAATGTCCCAAACGCCGCAAAGGGGAAGGCGAAGCTTTTATACTTAAAAGCCAAAACAATCCCACCACAAGAAGAAAAAAAACCCAACAAATCCTTCTGGTTTCAACACCAGTTTCATCATTTTTAAGGCCTGACTTCTGCTTCTGGAATGCAATGGGGTTTGCACACAGCGCCTGGGCTCATTCTTGTCCTGTCCCAACTGCTCCTACCCGGGAGATCTTTGCTCGGAGGGGAGCCCTCCCACATGGTTTTAAACATTAACCAGCTTGCTCAGAAGAGTTGCCAAGTGCTCGGTCGGGGTCAGTCCCCGATATTCAGGCAGGGAGGGTCACTGCCTGGTTGGCAGGGAGAAGCAGGGCTGCTGCCTACTCCTCGGCTGTTCTCTGGATGTACAAGAGACTTTTGGTCCCCTTTACCCTCCCTCCACATCCCAGCCATCGCCTGAGCCCACATCTTTAACCTGCTTACTCCGCCCGATGAAAAAAGTCAGCTCCTATTTCCTGTTTTTCAAGCAACTCCATTCGTATCACTGCGCTCGCCTTCTCCTAACCTGCACAGCCCAGAAAATTGGCCAAAGTGGTTAAAGGTCCCCAAAGGACAATGCTGGATGTCACCCCAGGGTACCAAAATACCTATCTGGCAGCTGTGCACCAAACTTGGAGCCCAAGTTTCCCGTCTCTGCTCTCTGAACACCCTTGCTCGGCAGGCAGGGGCAGCTGAGGTGGGTTTTTAAGGCAGATGAGCTTCTCCTGGTTCAGAAGGATCTCCCTAAACCTTGGCCACCCTTTCGTGGGCTTTCAAAACCCTCATGGCTGGGAATATTATCTCAGCTTCATGTGCAGCGCTAGAATCTGCCCCTCTCACCCAGCCTAGCTCCGAGAGGACCCCAGAACGGATGGAGGCAACGCCGATGGCTGCGATGTGCTGGTCAACCCCTCCTCAACCCTCTTGCCTCTACAACCAGATGGAGAAACCGCGTGATTCGGGCAAAGACCGGGGACCATGAGGGCACTGGCGAGGACTTGGTCTGTGCTCAGCTGTGCCGGTCACGTGCCAGCAGCCGCTCGGCAATGGAGAAGCTGCAAGTCAGGTTCGAGCCGAGTTCACCCCGTATCTCTACAGAGGACGAGCAAATCATCTCCACATGGGCAAAAGGAGAGTGTGGAGGAGAGGGGGAAGGCTGCCAGCGCAAGGCTGCGGTTCAGATCCCTCTTGACAGCTCCCCAGCAGCCCCCACATCGCCTGTCATTCCACAAAACAAACTTCAAAGTAAACAAGGCGCCCAGGACTGGGCCGTTGCAGCCACTCTATCATCGTTCAGGAGTATTTTTCCTTCCTTCCCCGCCTCCTCCTGAGCCATTGCATTTACACGAGCTGCCCGGAGCTGGATTTACAGGGCAGGTGCCTGAGCAAAGCGCAGGAGAGCTGGCTGGGCCCCAGGCAAGAGGGGAAGAGGAGAGTTTCACAAAAGCCTTCAGATTGTGGTTTTATATGATAGGGACTGCAGAACAACATCCATCTTCAGGCTTAACATTTCATCTCTAGATCAACAGTCCGTTCCTTCCCCCACGTTCAGCTGCAGCTGCTGGCTTATCTCTCCATTAAAGCATTTTCCTCTTATTGCACAGTTTCACATGAGAAGGAATAAATGCCAGATGGGTCTCCCCTCCAGGTCACCACGCTGCAAGCCCTGGTCTACGCCGCAGCCCAGGGCGACACTGGATTCTGCAGTCTGGGATTCATCGCTGGCCAAAACCACGAACTTTGGAAAGTCAAGGCCAAGAATGAATCCTCTGGAGGACAAGATTTCCAAACAGGAGGACTGAGAGTTTGCCTCCCTGGAAATTCCCATGCTGGAAGCACAAAGGTGCTGAGCAGAGACGCCTTCAAAAGTGCCTGAAGCACCAACTTTCAAAAGCATTTAAGGAGTTGGAGACCCTAAGGGGTGTTTTTGAAACTGGCCGAGATACTTTGGCGCACAGAAGCGGGATGGAGCAGACCGTGCCAGGGGTCTGCAGCCCTGCAGCTGCAGCCGAATGCAGCACGGCGCTAGGAAAACCAGCGTGGCCACGCTATCCTGCCCAAAAATCAAAGCAAAAAAGCAACGTTGGAGGCTGAGGTCTCTCCACGTGGAAATGCCGTCACTGGCCTCGGGTCAGGCCCCCAATTGCCTGGAGGAGGAGACGATGCTCCTTACAGACCGGTCTTGCAAACATGTTTTTATCTGGTTATTCTTAACCACAGTGGACAAACCCACTCCAGCGCCTGGCTCCTGTCTACCTGCAACACAGCCAAAGCCACGACCTTACAGACTTCCACCTCCCTTGGGTCAAAGCATCCTGGGACCCTCACCCTTTGCCGGGACGGTGTGGGTGCTGCTGTGCTCGTGCAACCTGTCCTTCCTCTCCACGTCAAGCTGTGGCTGTGCCTGCCAGCTCCTTGTCCCTGCCTCTCCCAGCCACCCTGGGGAAGCGGGCAAGCCCCCATATTTTTATTACCATTCCCATCGCTGCCAAGCGCTTGCGTCAGTGGCTGGGAGGAGGCTGCACCCTCCTTTATGAAGCACAGGGAAGATAAGATTGAACTGTTCAGTCTTTAAGAGGATGCTGCCAAACTTCAGGGCATTGATGGAGCATCTTCCTGGCAGCATCCTTGGATGTTTGTGTGTCCCATCACCAGCTCTCCCCAGCGGCACCAGCTGCAGGACATCACAACCAGAGACAAGTTTTCCGGGCAGCAGCACTGTCCCCCCACTAATATTTCAGTGGAAGTCTCGATACAGGAGGGATGAGCTGGGAGGGAGCATGTGGGAGCACTTTGTGCTGTGCCCACAGGAGATGCTTATTTGGCAGAGGAGAACCAAGGAACCACCACCGTCAGCATGAGCCACGAACCGAGCCTGACCCATTGCCCTGGTGCCATGGCATTAATGGCATTGCCAGCAGCCTTGGTGACAAGCAGCAACGTCAGGGAGCTGCTGAGCTCTGAGGAGCTCCCTATCCCAGGGAGGGAGAAGCTCACAGTGTTTCCTGATGTAGCTGAAGTTTGCTGGAGTGTCACCAGGGTTGTTTAGCTCTCTTGCGAGAGGCAGAAGGAAAGGCAGCAGCCTTCAAGCCATCCCCTGCCTTCGAGCCATCCCCTGCCCTGCTGCAGGGTGGACGGAGCCAGCAGCCGGTGTGGAAGCGGCTCCGTTTATTTACAGCCATGATCAAAGTGCTCTGTGCCAAGAGATAACCGCCGGCCGACTCGACCCTGCCCCGGCTCTGTGGAGTGATGCCGCTCGGTTGGTGCATCCAGGCAGGAGGCTGCGGCGTTGGCTCATCCTTCACTGCCAGGAGCAGGTCCCGCACTCCCGTCAGGCTCTTCCAGCTTATCTCTTGTTCCCGAGATGCTGAAGGAAAGGGGGTGGCCAGCAGACGGGCTCTCACCACTCAGAGCTCAGGGATCAGCCTTCGGGGAAACGAGTGGCTTGTGCCACATCACCCCCCCGCCTAAAAAAATGCCATCTGGGGGTCGTTGGGGCTGCCAGGGGAGGGCAGAACTGAGGACATGAGGCTGTCCTGAGAGGGCAGCCCCTTTCCCTGTCCTCCCGGACTCATTTCCAGCAGCTGCTCTGCTGCAAAATGCTTCCAGGCTGCAAAAAATGGGGGTGCACAAATAGGCTCCCTGGGCTTCCCGGTGCCCTTTGGAAAGGGACGTCACCAGAGTCTGAAGGAAAGCGAAGGGTGAAGGCTCCAGTTTCCAACCAGAGCGGGTCAGAGTGAAGGGGAAAGGATTTCCCTGTGACCACAGAGCCAAAGAGTGGCAGAGGGAGGAGATTCTCCATCCCGTGTTCACCTCCCAACAGTGTGAGAAGTGCTAACAGAAGCACCTGAGTGGCCGTGTTAAAAAAAGTGTTTACAGAATCCCAGAATCCCAGAATCCAGTTTATGACCACTAAAGGCAAAAAACCCTTCACTGCTTTAGTGCTGGGGCAGGATGCGGCCACTCCGCCAGCTCAGGCGCGGCCGCAATTCGGGGACGTGCTGCGGGAGATGCTGCTCTTTGAGTTTTGCAGACAAGGCTGAGTTTGGGATAAATCTAAAAACCCGATTTTTTCCGAGGATTTCACATGCAGCAATGGTTATATTTATCAAATCACGCAGCGCAGAGCAGGTGTCTCCTCCCCCCGCGGTCCCACAGCCCCTCCAGGTACCTGCCACGCGTTCGTTTTAGGGCTGTCTCCCTCCATATCCACCACCACAACCCAGCTTGCACTTACAAAATGCCCTCAGCCCCTCCGGCTCCGCGGGCCGCTTCGCTCTGTTCAGCTCCCTCTGGACTCGCTAACGCTCAGACACCTCATTTGACGCGCAATTAAAATTATACAACAAGCAGAGGAGTGCGACAGCCCTGTCTTCTCCTGGAAGCCTTGGCAAGGTGGTCAAAAGCAAATGAAGTTGGACTAGATGATTGTTGTAGGTCCCTTCCAACAAATTATTCTGTTCTATTCTATTCTATTCTATTCTATTCTATTCTATTCTATTCTATTCTATTCTATTCTATTCTATTCTATTCTATTCTATTCTATTCTTTTTTTATTTCTTTTCCATTCTATTCTATTCTTTTTCTATTTCTCTTTTATCTCTCCTCTCCTCTCCTCTCCTCTCCTCTCCTCTCCTCTCCTCTCCTCTCCTCTCCTCTCCTCTCCTCTCCTCTCCTCTCCTCTCCTCTCCTCTCCTCTCCTCTCCTCTCCTCTCCTCTCCTCTCCTCTCCTCTCCTCTCCTCTCCTCTCCTCTCCTCTCCTCTCCTCTCCTCTCCTCTCCCCTCCCCTCCCCTCCCCTCCCCTCCCCTCCCCTCCCCTCCCCTCCCCTCCCCTCCCCTCCCTTTCCCTTTCCCTTTCCCTTTCCCTTTCCCTTTCCCTTTCCCTTTCCCTTTCCCTTTCCCTTTCCCTTTCCCTTTCCCTTTCCCTTTCCCTTTCCCTTTCCCTTTCCCTTTCCCTTTCCCTTTCCCTTCTACACACGTGGTGGTGTTGGCCCTCCCGAGGGGACAGCGTTGCCACCACGAGCAGAGCCGAGCCCAGCCCCTGCCCACGGCACAGACAGGCACAACCACGCGGTGTAACCACAGACGGGGGCTCCCACCACCCCAGGAGCGGGTCCCCCCTCGCCCCCAGGAGCAGGTGCCCCACTGCAGGAGCGCGCCGGGCTCCCAGCGTAAGGGGAAGGGGACATCCCACCCCGTCCTTGCCCGAGCTGCTCCTCGCCCCGGGAGCAGGACCTCTGCTGCAAAGCGAAGCTCTGTGAGTTAAACCTGCCAGCCCACGTGTCGCAGGAGGACGAGGCACGGAGCGCTGTCACCTCCTGGGCGGCCTTCGCTTCTTGAAAAGCATCGCGCCAGCCCACAGCTCATCCTTTCTGCCTCCTCAGCCAACAGCTCATCCCTTCCTCCTCCTCCTCCCTGCCATGTCACCATGGTAAATCAAAGCCAAACACCGTCCCTCTCTTTGGCAACACCCCTCTGCAGGACACCTCTGTGTCCTTATCACCCCCCACCGGTCCTCGCCAGCTGACCTGACCCCGACACCACGATGCCTGTTCCCAACCCACCCTCCCAGAACCCCACCTCCTGCCCAAACCCACCCTGCCTCCAGCACAGCCACGACAGAGCCAAGAGGGAAGGAAAAAAAATCAGAGAAACTCAGCGGCACTTACTTCTCGTAGTCGTGTTTGCAGTAGAGCTGCCGGTTGCGGCAGTAGCAGGTCCCGGAGAGCGGCTGCAGGCAGACGGTGCATTTCACGCAGCCTTCGTGCCACGAGCGCTCGTTGACGCGCAGGAGGAACCGGTCGGAGATGGGGGTGTCGCAGCCGGCGCACACCTCCCGCATCTTGGAGTCTGAACCTGGGCAGCGGGGAAAAGGCGGCGTGAAAAGGAGGATCACGTCCTGCAGTAACAGTGTGTGTCTTTTGGGAGGGGGTGATGCTTAGCCTCACATAACTCCTTGCAATCATCCACTGTTGGGTTTTGCTTTGTTTTCTTAGAGCCACGTGGCATTAGTGTAGGAGAGGGAGAAGGGAGGCTCAGCATAGAGTTTTTTTGTGACAACCTTGGAAATAAATGTCAAAGTTGGCTCTGCAAAAGCAGCAGGTTTTGGGTTTCTCCGCAGGTGGTAAATTCCTGGTGAACCCCAAGCCCACGGCTCTGGCACTGTATAAATCACAGAGGACACACATTTGGGAACGGGAGAGCAAATATATGTGTGTCTCGATGGGAGACAGTGGGTGCTGAGCTTGTTGGAAACCTTGGTCAGGGTCAGAGGACAGACCTGCATCTGAATTTCATCCAGTTTCACCCCAGATTTGGTGCTAAGAGCTGCTTAAAAAGGCTCCAGAGCTTTGGCATTTTTTTCCTCCTCGGTGTTATCAACATGTAAATCTATGGCTGCTCTTCAAAGGCTTCATCAGGAGAACTTCAAGGTAAAGGAGGGAGCAATAAATACGCTATCTGGTGCGCTGGATCTGGGCTGCGGGCTGAGCCAGGCAGCGGCACCCTCTCCGATGTCCACAACCTCCACCCTGCCAAGCTCCTTGGCTTTTACGAGCACTTATCTCTGTCCTCTCCAGACTCTTGATGCTTTTACCCTCCTGTCAGCTTGTGGATCCTGGGGTAACACCCGCCCAAGCCCCCTCGGAGGGTTGGGAGGTTGATGGTGTCCCATGGACGACACAGTGAGCTGCCAAGGGCTGCTGCACCTTGGAGGAACGTGGGGTTGAAGGGGAACACTAAGCCCAGCTCTAATTTGGGCACCATCCCAGGGCAAAGAGACAAAGCCAACCAGTAGCGCTGGCAAATGGCAGGAGACGCGTTCCAGTGGAGAGCGCGCGCCTCTGCACCAGGCTGCGAGACCCAGAGGAGCATCTCCAGCAAAAGGGGATTTTCTGCTTCTCCGGGAAGGTGCCGAGACCTTCCCAGCCCCACAGATCTTCTCTCCCAGGCTCTGGGAAGCAGCGCTTACACCTGCCCACACTCCTCCGCTGGGGAAGATCCCGGCCAGGACCCTGAATCAGCCCATCAGCAACTTGTTTTCCAGCTCCTTGGTCTCCTCCGGCCCAAATGGGTGGCAGGAGGATGGATGAGCGGGGCATGGAGCAGACAGGACCGCCACGGTGGAGGCAAAATGCCAGCAGACAGAAAGTATCCGCGAGCAGGAAGCTTTCAGAACACTTTTTCTGTCGAGCTTTAGCTTTCCCGAAGTCCTGAAATCATTTGAAGCCGCGGCAAATGCTCTCTGCTGTGAAGGGCGCTGCTGCTGTTACACCAGCACAGGAGGGATTGTTTGCAGGGAGCAAATCGGGCTAATTTGGGCTTTCTAGGCACCCAAAAATGGGGGTGTCTTGTGCTAAAGCAGCTTCTGCCCCACTTTATTGCGGTGTTTGGGTTTGGGTCCTGCATCTCCAGCATCCCAGCCGGCGCCGCAGCCAGCTGAGCCTGCAGACGTGCCCGGGCGATGCCGGACGTTGCGGCAAGCCGAGTCCTTTGCAGCTCCCAGACTCGGCACAGCTCGTTAATTAAGTGCTGGGACCTGGAAATCGGGTGACAGCATCAGCTGGAGAGGGGACCAGACCCTGCCAGCCCTCCTTGCGGATCGGGATCCAGCAGATCAGGAGTGGAAATGAGGATTTTAGCCCAAGAAGAGGAAAAATGAATGTCTGCCGCGCTGCTGGTGGTGCGGGAGCAGCAGCACGAGAGTTGTCAGGGTGCAGCTCCATAACGCCAGGAGTGGCCAAGGCAACAAGCAACCACGTCCCAGGGGCTGCAGGCACGTGCAGGGGTTTGCTGCAAATATTTATCCCACGTCAAGCCTCCACACCTCACTTTTTTCTCCCTTATTAATGGCTGGAGTCACATATTTTCAGCCTTCTTGACTTTGACCCCACGGGCTGCATGTCACTGCGGGATCAGCCAAAGCTCCAGTGGGTTAGAGGCATCTGGGACTAAAAATCCCCAACTCCTCTTTAATTTAGGGGGAAGAAGCAGGGAATAATCTAACAGTAAATTAGTCTGAGAGCAGATAGTTAAATTGCCAGGGAGCTCCAGGAATGTGGGATCAGTTTAAAAGGGAGAGACACAAAACTTCAGCCCGGGGATGTTTGTCCCTCCCTCTGGCTCCGTGAGCAGGCAGGAGGATGCCAGAGATTTGGGATGGCAGGAGGCAGCAAAATCCTGCCTGCTGCCTGCTGCCTGCCTGTGCCGTGGCTCGGGATGCACGGGCAGGGCCCGGAGAGGAGGTTTCTGCCCAGAGATAAGTCACAGCTGAGTCTCGCTCGGCACAAGGCCACGAACACAGCGATGCCGTAACACAACGGGAGAGGAGCGAGCGATCCCGAGCTCCGGGGGGAAGAGGGGACATGAAAAATCCTGGGAAAACTGTCGGCCTGCCTGAAACCCCCACAGCCAGCCCGGGAGAAAGAGGCAAAACTGAAAGTAAAGGAGATTCTGCCCTAAAGACCATCAGGCTTCTAAAAACGCAACAGTTTGGGCTTGCAAATATGTTAAGGAAGAGGAACCCCGGCCCACCATGTTGTGTCTCTCTGCGAAAGGGAAAAGGGACGACGAGGGGGACACGACCCGGCAGGGACGCGCGGGGAGGCAGCTCTGGGTGCCTCGGCCAGAATTAACCCCCCGCATCCAGACACCCCCCCACGGCCTGTGAACCCCCCGCCGGCTCCGGGGGGCAGACATCCTCACTGTCGGCAAAACTTGGGGTCGGCAAAGGCAGCGCTGGCCGGCGGCTGGGCTGGGCGAGGGCCGCGGCGCCGCGGCGGGGCCCTGCACGAGCTGCTCCCCCAAACCACCGGGGCACCGGGATCAACTGAGGCTCCGGTGGGGTTTATCCGGGGGGGTCGGGGCGGGCAAGGGATGGATGTTCGCGGTGTCCCCGGCCCTTCCGGGCTCTGCGCCCTGGGCCGGTGCCGTTTGCCGTTAAGGACAAGCTCAGCTGCTTTGGGGTTGCCCGATGGCATTTTGCAGCGTGCCAACATCTCGCCGTGGCTTTTGCCTCCTCCAAATTGGCAAACCCCAAAGCCAGGCTGAGCGAGGGGGGTGCTCCCCCCTTCGCCAGGTCACCCCGACAATGCCAGGGGGGACGGAATCTCCTTCCCGAGCGGGGACTAAACGCCGCAGAGGAGCGGGAGATGCCGTTGACGGCCGAGGGGATGATGCGGTTGGGAGAAAACGGGCAGGGCCGGCGGGTCCAGCTGCAACTTGCGGCCACGCCGAGACCCCCGGAGCGGCCCGGGGAGGAGGAGGAGGATGGGGCGGGCAGCTGGGGGGGCTGAGGGGGTCCCCGCTCCCCACTCCCCGGTGTGTGACCCCGCTCCCGGTCTCTCCGGCACTCACCGAAGCCCAGGACCGGCGTTGCCTGCTGCAGGCAGGACGGAGCCTCTTCCGTCTTCATGCCGGCGGCCAGCGCGGGGGCTGCGGGCGGAGAGGAGCCGTAAGAACCGGGACCGGTCACCCCCCCTCCCGGTGCGTCGGGGGCTCCCCGGTGCCTCCCGGTCGTTTGCCACCTCCCGGAGCTCCGCTTAACGAACGGCAACGAAATCCCGGCGGCGGCGGCGGCCACCCGACCCGCTCCTCCCGGTCCCGTTGGGGTTAAGCCCGACCTTGCCCCCGGCATCCCCGGAGCCCGCACCGGGGGCTGCGCCGGGGGCTGCGGCCGCGGGGCTTCCCCCCCCCCTTCCCTATCCCGTCCTGTCGGGACACGGCGGCCCGACGGGTCCCTGCGCTGCCAGTGCCGGTGCCGGTGCCGGTGTCTCCGGTCACGGATGGGGCGCACCCCCGTGTCACCCCCTCCCCCGCCCTCCACGGGGCATCCCCCGCCGGTCGGTTACCGGCATCACATCCCCGCCCGTCCCGTCTACGCGCGGGCACTTACCGGGATAACGATACCGGCAGCGGTACCGGCAGCGGTACCGGCAGGGAGGGGAAGGGAGAGGAGCGGAGCGGGGCGCGATCGTGCGCGGGGCAGAGCGCGCAGCCCCCGCCCGTGTCCGCGCCCGCGCCCGTGAGCGCCGCCGCCCCCCGCCTCCCCCGGGAGCGCGCCTGAGCCGGGAGCGCGTCGGGGGCCCCATCAAGGCGGGGACCCCCCCCGCTCCGGTCTGGACACCCCCTGCCCCCCCGCTCCCCGCTCCCCCCGGGGGGTTGATGCCGGCAGAGCCCGGTGCGCCCAAAAGGCGATACCGACGGCGTCCCCGGCGGCGGGTGTCGTGACAGAGGCCGCGCTGCTCACGACAGGGACTGTCGCAGGCAACGGGGGAGACTCCGCGGGGTCCGGACCGTCGCGAGGCGGGGGTGAGGGGGGGAGCGGGGGGCTCCGCGCCGCCGGTCTCGTTAATCCGCCGCCGCTCACCGCGGGGCCGCCGGGGTCTCTCACGACAGCGCTGTCGGCGACAGGGCAGGCGGCGGCGCGTCCTCCCGCCGTCGGGGCGGGCGCGGGGGGCGGCGGAGGGGGGGCCGGGGCTCCGCCGGGTCCGTGACCCTCCCGCGACTCCTCGAACGAATCCGCCGCCGGTATCGTCCGGGGAACCGGCGCGAGGAGGGGGGACGGGGCCAACCGGGACCGAGCGGCGGGGCCGAGCCCTGGAACCGGGCACCGGGCGGGACCCCGGGGCTGCCGCCGGGGTGGGGTGTCCCGGGAGCTGCCTTCGGGTTGGGGGGGGGGGCACGGCCGGGGACCCCCGGCACCGGGCGGCTGAGAGCGGCTCCCGGCCGCTCCCTGCAGCGCACACGTGTGGGCACAACCGCACCTGGCAGGGCACGGACAGCCCGGAGTGTGCACACACACACACACACACGCGTGTGCACACCCGCTCCTGCAGCACACACACCCTCTAATGTGCACACACACGTGCACACATGTGTGCACACTCTCTCCTGCAGCACGCACCCCCCCGTAGTGCACACATACACACACACACGTGCACACACCCACTCCCTGCACAACACACACCCTGTAGTGCTCACACACACACATGCGTGTGCACACCCCCTCCCATAGCACATGCACACCCTATAGTGTTCACACACACACACACGTGTGCACACACCCACACCCTACATGACACACACCCTATAGTGCTCACACACACACACGTGTGCACACCCGCTCCCTACACCACACGCACCCTGTAGTGCTCACACACACACACACGCGTTGCACACCTGGTCTCCACAGCACACCGCACACCCTGTAGTGCACACACACACACACGCGTGTACACACCCACTCCCACAGCACCCACACACCCACACACCTCGCAGTGCACACACACGTGCAAGAACAGGCTGTTGCCAGCAGCTCTTGCACGGGCTGAGGGGTGTGGGACACGTGGAACCAGCGTGGGAGCTCGAGATCTCCCAGTCTGGCCCCAAACACGCTGGTTTTCATGGAAAAGGCGGGAGGGGGCCCGATCCTGGCGGGGTCCTGGAGCCCAGGGCCCCATCGGTGACCCAAGTGACGCGGAGCTGAACCACGATTGAGTTTCACGCAAGTACCGGCCAATTTTGTCATGTGGAATCCAAATTGAAACAGCAACAAAAAAGGAAAAGTTGTGAAAACGATGCTTTTTTTTCCCCTTGGGAGGAAAACCTGGGCAGCAAATCTCATATTTTGTCCCGTTTAGCCCCAGCCCGCTCCCGGCGTTGCTGCTGACCTGCAGGATGTTTGGCTGCAGCCCCAGCTCACCCCCACCCCGAGAAACAGAGAAGCTTCGTTAACTGGAGCAATAATCGTCCTTTATTAGGCTGAGCTCCCCACGGAGCACCCGGATTCCTGCGTATATTGCTTAGGACCATCAAAACCCATCCCTGCTCTTCCTCGGGACAGCACAGTGGAGAGGAAGAGTGGGGAGCGGGCGCTCGGATAGTATAAATTAAGAAGAAAAAGGAACATTTGTGGTGCCAGAGCATCGGCCGTCGCCTCCGCGCGTGGCCTCGCTCAGTTGGGCAGAGGCTTTTCGCAGACGTAGTAGCACTCGTAGGTGCAGTAGACATCGTTCCACTTCCCGGAGATCCAGACGTGGGCACAATCTTCGTTGTTGCCGCTGTTGTTGGGCTCCCCCTCCTTCCAAAATCTGGGCAGAGAAGGATCAAACTGAGAGAGGTCCAAAATCTGGGCAGAGCGGGCTCAAAATGAGGGAGGGCAGCAGGGGCAGGCAGCTGAGCGGAGCAGCTTTCCCGCGGGCTGGGAGAAGGGCAGGGATTAGCTAAACCTGTCTGGTTTTAGATGGTTTTAGATGCTAATTCTTGCCTGTGCTGCTGTGTCAGACCTCGTGTGAGCGTCCGTCCCGGGGCAGGGTGAAGAAAGGGGCTGAGATGGGAGCGTGCAGGCAGGGCAGCTGCCTGCTCTTTGGGGGTGATGGGCACAAAACCGCAGGGCAGGCCAGCACTCACGTGAACGTGGTTCTGTAGTCGGTCCCGTCGATCCATTCCCATTCCCCTTCGGAATTCTCATCCGTGAGCCCGATCCAGAAACGCTCATTCCTTGTCCTGAACATGACAAAATTCTGCAGCGGGGAGAAGGATCAGGAGGGAAAAGCACCAGGAAAGGGGCAAGCTCAGCTCCGCGTTGGCACCGTGGAGGAGCCGGAGAGGCTCAGCTCTGGGCGCTTATTTACGAGGTGGAGGCGCAGGATCGGTGCCGGTGCTGAGCCTAAGCATCCCGCACACACGGAGAAGCCCTGGATGCAGGCAGCGGGCAGGCAGAGCAGGTCCTGCCTGCTCTCTGCTGGCTGATGCAAAGGATAACAGCACCAGCTCTCAGCTGCCCAGCGAGGTTGGGGTGAGCAGTGGGGAGCCAGGGGGGTACAGGGGGGGCTCTGCAGGAGGTAGGGGACTGCAGGCAGGGTTTGGGCAAGCCTGGGCTTTCCTGCCTAGAGCTGGGCTCCGTACCTGCTTGGCGTAGCTGTTAATGACAGCCAGCTGCGAGCGCATCTCCTCGCACTGAGCCTTCGCCTTGTACCAGCTCGTTCTGGTCAGGGAGAAGTAGTAACATTTCCCATCAAAGTATTCCCACTCCCTGGATCCGGGTCCGCAGGGAAACACTGGTGAGAGAAGGATGGGGGGGGGATATCAGGGAGATCGTGGGCCATCAAGCTGGGCCTTGCCAGGCTCGTCCCAGCAAGAGGGTTTTCCCAGCAGCGCTCCAGTGGCAAACTGGTACAGAAACAGCACGGCCCTGAAGCTTGCTGTACATTGAGTTGCCACAAAGGCGGCAGCAACTGGCCCCTGAAAAAGCCTCTACCACAAGGAAAAATTGTTTTTTTCTAAGATATTAAAGTGTTTGCTGCTGGCAGGGCAGCAAACCCAGAAGGGGATGGATGCCCTGCACCACCTCAGCGAAGCAATCCAGAGCAGGAACGCTTCAGGGACAACTTCGGGAAACTTCAGAGGGGAAGAAAAGCTTGTGGGTTTGGGCAGCAGCCAAAACTTACAGAGAAAATCCCTGCCAGAAAAGTTCTGTTTCCGTTCCAGGCGCACCTCGTTGAGTTTAGAAGAAACGGCTGAAACTATTGAGAGAGGGAGAGATGCTGCGTTATCGGTTGGGTTGCTACACATGCGCCGACCGCCTGCAAGCACCTCACCCCGTCCAGGCTAAAGGCATGTTTTATTTTTCCATCAGCCTCCGGGGCAAAGAAATCCCAGGAAATTTAAAATACTGGTTTATAGCTTGGATTAGGCAGAGCCGGGTGTGGACGTCAGCGGTCACTACACTGGGAGCTCCTCTGGTCCTGTGAAATTAGGACCTATAGAATCCTTCAGCACACGAGCTCAGACCTCATCCATCTCCTGGTCCTACCTGCCTAATTAATTAGGTCAAAGATGTCCCAGTACCTCTGGAGAGCGACACAGCAAACAGGGTGATGATCAGCAAAAAGGAGAGGGCCAGGAGCAAATATACCGTGAAAAAGGATTGCAGCTTCTGCCGGAAGAAGTTTCTGTCTTTAAAACAAAACAAAAGAGATGTGAAAATATTCCTCTGGGATCACCGGGATTTTGTCATAGCTCTTCTGGTTCCATTTATAGAAGGGTTAATAAATAACCCGGAATAGTTAACTATTTGCTACAGAAGCCAAAATTTTGATGATAATTCCTGCTCAGACCCACCTGGGGGGCTGAAAGCTCCCCAAAACAGGCGCTGTCAGGCAGTGCATTGTGTTGGCACTGGAGTGGCCTTGCCAAAGGGCAGGGCTGGTGATCTCAGGTACCAGATAAGCGAAATAAAAAGAAATTCTAAGCTTACACCATGTATTTTGGGCTGTGACATGTTTTTAAACCCTCCTGGCTGTCTAGGAACCCTTTTCAGAAGGGGAATGGTTCCCCCGGTGACAGTCCATGGTCTGGAGGGCTCTTTGCTGTCCCAAGCTGGCTTCAGGTGCCCTCCTCGGAGGGGCTGAGCTTGGAAACACCGTGGGGTCCATGGCTCGACTTTGGGAGGTTTGTGAGGGCGCTGGGCCACTCGAGTTGGGGAGCTTGACTTGGGAAAGCTTCACAAAGAGCCTAATTTTACTCTGGTCCAGGACACTTCCAACGCTGGACGCTCTCAGGTGTTGCTGGTTGGGCACCACCAGCTTCCCAACACCCGCAGACCTTCACCTCAGCCCACACCCACAGCAAAGTCCCTTTTCCCCCCATCTACCCAGGGACAAGCTCATCAGGGGGAGTTCCCCATCTCAACCGATTAACCCCGTTAGAGCTGATTAGCCAAGAGGCCTAAGCAGAGGAGGAAGGAGAGCACAGACCTTCCTCTCCCTCACAAACCAAGCACGCTGGGGGAGAAAGACTACGCTACAAGATGCGGTCTTGTTACCCTCTTTGCTCCTGCCTGGCTCCTCGAGGTGGTGGGCTGAAGGGCTGGCGTGGCTGAAGTTTTACCTTTAAAAACGTGCAGATCGTCGTGAAGATGTTCCTCGTCCATCCTGGTAAGTTGTGGCTGGGAGAGGGGGGGTGAAGCTTAGGACCAAGTAGGCAGAGGCTTTTTCACCAGGTTTTCTGGACTAGAGACCTTGCAGCACCTGCAGGGATGTTCAGTCCAAAGGTTATAATTTAACCAGCAGTTTTTCAGGCTGTGTCCTATTGGTTTGTCCTCTCAAAATAGCAGCTTGGATTGTGTCCACTTCCAATAATTCAGCTGTCTGGAGGTTTTTCCTCCAGCCAAGCAGGGTGCCCCTTTTTATTTGTCACTCTCTTCACCCCTTTGGAGTAAAAAAAGGGCAAATTCTCAAGTTTCTGAAGGTGTTTCCTCTAAGTGTGGAAATGAGAGGGTCTGAGAAATAGGAAATAGCCTTTGGTTTGGAAACCAAACCTGAAGGGCCAAGCGGTGCCCCAACAGATGCGTTTCCCCAAGAAAATAAACCAGATCTGGGTCTGATAAAGCACCTGGAGGAATGTGCCGTATAAATCTATGTGTGATGGAGGCGTAGGAGCAGCTTGGGGATTACGGGTCAATCCCTGCACTAATTGGTGACCCAGGAAGTTTAGGGGCTCTCTGAGGTTTTTTTTCACTTTGGTGGGTGTGGACTTTTGGTCCTCTTGACCCTGACAGGACTCTGCGAGCTGCTTTGTGCACTGGCTGTGCTGAGGGTTTAGCTGCCTCTCTGTACATCTTTTATTCTGTGTTTTTAAAAAAGTTGGGCTTTGATGGTGTGATGTGCGTATAGACAGCTGTAAGGCAGGGTTGGGGGAAGAACTGTTAAAGGCTGGCAAAAGGAGAAATGGAGATAAACAGAGTAGAAACCCCCTGAATTTGGAAATTAGAAGCAGTAAGGGTCTGGAAGAGCCCTCCCAGAGCTTCAGTAGATGTGTGAGCAGGGTGAGCTGCTGCTCTCCACAGACACAAACTGATGATTCGAGAAGACCCTTTCAGTCCTTTATTCCTGTAATTTGCCCATGGTCACCCGGTATTTACAGCTCCCCTCCTGCTTCCAGACCCGAAAAACCCACTTTGCACCACAGAAACTTGTAATTGCTGTTCCGTGCTACTCCGTGTTCAGCAATTATGCGCTCTGCAGAGATGATGGAGAACTGGCAAGTTGGGACTCTCGGATATTAAATTACGTCGTTCGGAGCGCAGCGCCGTCAGCCTCGTCGACGTCCCACTGCAAACGTTGAGAACATTTAAGTTCTCACTGCATCGAGCTGTGCCTTGACTGATTGACGGATTTTTACTGGCTTTAATTTTCCCTTTTGCTGTTTTACCTTCACTCACCGAGCCCAGAGAGTGCTGGGACAGATAGTGCTTGAAGTTTTAATAACGCTAATTACTCCAGCGTAAATCTCTGGGCCTGTGATAAACACGTAGTGGTAGTTATTAAGCCGGCAGCCTTGGGATGCTTTCCAAAACAGAGCTGGGGCGTTTTACCGCCGTTTATTTGCCCCAAAGCTACACTGAGATTGTGTATAGGACCAGAAAGGAGGCCAGGGCACAAAGACCGGCTGTTGAGATGCGCAGCAACGAGGATTTCGTCACCGGGGGGTCACTGCCATCCAGGGCTGCCCAAAACCAAAGCGCTTATTGCACAAGCTGCAGCTGAATGGAGGGCAGGGGTGTGTGGGGTGAAACCAGCTCGATCCCGAGGCTCAGCTCGGGCATTAATCCTCCTGCTGTGCTTCCCAGGAGAAAGCTCTTGTCCTAAGGGAGGTTAAAAAAAAAATAATAAAAAAAGGAGTAATTGTAGGAAACATCAGTTGACGTTCCTGTCAGCCTGGATCAGGGAGGACACGAACAACACAGCGGAATCTCTCAGGGAGGGGATCGGGGTGTTAAGAGGATCCAGGATTTGGGTGTTTGTTTGAGCTCGTTGTAATTCCCCGCTGTAAGGGAAAAGCTTTGCCAGGACTGAAGGGTTGGTAAATCCGGGGACAAATCGATGGGTGTCCCCGAGGGCCTCCTGTGGCACAGCTGTGCTGGCCCCGCTTGTACCTTCATCCCAGGGCAGCAGCTCTGCAGCTGGTCACACCCCAGGACGCTGCTGAGTGGCCAAAGCTGCCCAACTTCTTCATTTTAACAAAGACATTCAGTTAAAACCTTGCAGCACAAGAAAACATAAATCAAAAGCATTTTTATTAATACAGTAAAATCCAATTAAATACAATATTGGATTTAAAACCATCCTTGGGTGGCTCGAGGACCTCAGACGGGCGCTGTCACAACGCTCAGCGTTGGTGATCCGGTGGTACGACGTTGCGGGGAGGAGGAGAACACCGACGATAAAAGGTGAGGGGGAAACGTGGCTGCTCCAGCAAAACCCAGAGGCAACAGCTGCCCCAGCCCGACCGCTGCGCAAACGGGACACACGGCTCTTAGGACCAAGCGGTCAGGAAGCCCCATGACCAAAAGCTTTCTGAGGAGTAACTCAAAGAACTGAATTTTGTGGAAAATAGAAGGAAGACGACATCCTCGGCTTGCAAACATTCACTGTCTTGGCAGGTCGCCTGAGGTCTTCCAAAAAAACAGCAGCTCTGGCACGTGTGGCTGAGGTATTTTGTCCCTGGCTGGGTTTGGAGGGTACGTGCGGGGCGGTTAAGCAACCAGAGTTAGATATTAACTGGGAGTTTGGGGTTTGGGCTGCCAGAGCTTTTTTTTGGTGGCAGGAGGGTGCCTCGCTTCACTCCTCGAATTCTGCGCTCGTTAGGCCGCTGCCTGATGTTCAGCAGTGGGGGAAGAGGAGCGGACAGAGGTTAAACTTGTAACCTCAGCCAGGCTTTGGTCAGCTCATCAGCCGGGTTCCCAAAGGCTGGGGGCTCCCCGGCTTTCCTGTTCCCCCCAATCCACAGAAAAGGGGGGGGGGATCCTACAAAAACCAAGCTCCTGACAAACCATTTTATGTGACACACTTGCTGTTTTAGCCCAAATTTTAGTCCCCCAAAAATACGTACAGCAGCTCGCAGGAAAACAGGCTTTATGCAAAAAAGAGCACTTTGGGTGTAGAAATGAATGGCAAAAGCACCACTGCTCCAGCCTGTGTGTCAAGGATCATGGGAAAAGCTACAGTGGAGCAAACTGGCCTGAATTTTATCCACGACTTCGTCTTCAAAGCGAGCCCCGCCTAATTTGAGTTTCCTCAGCTGGGGCAGCGCTCGGCACAAAGTGATAACAGCACCGAGGGAAATCTTATCGCAGAGATCAAGGCCCAGCATCTCCAGGCGCTGCAGGGTCGCCAGACAAGCCAGGCCGGCGCTCGTCAGGGAGCCAGCGCTGCCGATCTCCAGGAAGCGGAGCTGCTTCATGTGGCGCCCGATGACACCCACGGCGGAGTCGCCGATGACGCAGTGACGCAGCACCAGGTGCTCCAGGTCCCCCAGGTGCGGAGCCGCGCGCTGAACCCCCATATCTGTGAGGCGGTAGGTGCCCCAAAGGCTCAGCGTCTTCAGGCGGCTCTGGGAGGAGACGTTGAGCAGGTGGCGGTCGGAAAAGGCAGGGACATCGCGGATAACGAGGTGCTGCAGCTGGGGCAGGGCTCCACAGAACCAGGCGGCGGGGATTTCGCAGTGGCTCAGCTCCAGCGCCGTGAGGGAAGCGGGGAGGCTCTTGTAGGGGAGGGGGCGGAGGTCGGTGTCCACCAGGCAGAGGCGGCGGAGGTGGGGGCACCGCTCCCCGAGGGCGGCCAGCAGTGCCGGGGAGAGGAGCCGCCGCTTGTCGCCGGAGCGCAGCGCGCCCTGCACCCGCAGCGTCCGCAGGCTGTCGCGGAGCCGCCGCCGCACCAAGTGCCACAGGGTCTGGGAGCTGATCTGGGGGGAAGAAAGGAAAGGGCCTGTTCCCGGGGGGGGCACCCCTGCCTGCAGCAAGGTGATTCCCCCCCCTCCTTCAGCCCCCTGCCTGCTGTGGAACGATTCCTTCCCTCCCCCTCAGCCCCTGCTCACAATGGGGTGATTCCACACACACCCCCCCTCCCTATCTCAGCCCCCTGCCTGTAGTGGGGTGACCCCAGACCCACACTGCAGTGGGGTGATCCCTGACCCCCCATCTCAGCCCCCTGCCCACAGTGGGGTGATTCCCTCCACCTCCCCCAAATCTCAGCCCCCTGCCTGCAGTGGGGTGATCCCCAGCATCCCCCCCAGCTCCCTGCCCATACTGGGGTGATTTGTCCCCTATCTCAGCCCCCTGCCCATAGTTGGGTGACCCCAGACCCACCCTGCAGTGGGGTGATCCCCGCCCTCCCCATCTCAGACCCCTGCCCACAGTGGGGTGATTCCTGCCCCCCCACCCCCGTAGGACCCCTGGACCTTAGTGGGGTGATTTCCCGCCCCCCCCCGGCCCTGCAATGAGGTGAGCCCCAGTTCCTTAACCCCTGCCCACAGTGGGGTGACTCCCTCCCCCGCTGCCCGGTACGGTGAGGCGGCCAGGCGGCCCGTACCCGGTGCGGACTCAGATCCACATGTCTCCAGACCGTCCGGTCCAGCGCCAGCCGCTGCCACCGCCGGCAGACCCTGCGGGGAGGCGGGAGGCGATCAGCGCCGGGGCCCGGGCGGGAGGCGCCGGTCCCGGTGCCAGTTCCGGGGGGTCCCACCTGGCCGCCCGCAGCCGGTCCCGCAGCGGCAGCAGCGCCAGGACCTGCAGCAACACCGAATCGGGCAACACCGGCAGCTCCGCGCCCGCCGCTTCCGCCATCTTGGCCGCCTCACGGCACTGGGGCGGGCGTTGGGCGCGTCACTTCCGCTTCTGGCTGAGCCCCGGTAACTTCCGGTTCCGGCGCAGCAGCGGCTGTGGCGGAGTGACGCAGAGCTCGGTGGGTACCGGCGGGCTCCGGTGGCATCGGGACCTCCCTGTTCAACCCCTTTTCTTACCTATAACCCCTCCCGTTGCCTCTCTCCCCCCCTCCCGGTGTCCCTTCGCTCCTCCCCGTTAACCCCCGGTGTCTCATCTCTCAGGTAACGATGATCGAAGTCGTCTGCAACGACCGTCTGGGCAAGAAAGTGCGGGTGAAATGCAAGTATCCCCGGGAACCGGGAGGGGTGGTCCGGGGGGGGATGGGGGGGGGGGGGCGCTCCTCCCGCTTTCGCCCTTTTTCCTTAACGGCCCCGCCAGCACCGAGGACTCCATCCGCGACCTGAAGAAGCTGATCGCGGCGCAGACCGGGACCCGCTGGGACAAAATCGTGCTTAAGAAGTGGTGAGTGGAGTCAGGGGGTAGAAGCAGCCCATGCCCCGCGGTGGGGTGGGGGGGTCCGACGGCCCCGGAGGGCTGAAGACGGTACCGGACACCCGAGAGCTGAGTTTTCCGTCCCCGCAGGTACACCATCTTCAAGGATCACGTCACGCTGGGCGACTGTATCCTTCTCGGGCGGGTGTTTTATGGTGTTGGGTGGGGGGGAGCTGCGGATCCATCTTCTCCTTAACTCCAGCCTCCAGATGAGATCCACGATGGCATGAACCTGGAGCTCTACTACCAGTAGCAGCTGCCCTCCCCTCCCGGTTACTCCCGGTGTTTTCTTCTCCGTGGGACCCGCACCCCCAATCCCCGTGCGCCCCCACCCATCTCCCGGTATGGCCGAGCTGGAGCCATGTTGAGGCTCTAAACCTGCTGTAGCTGCCCTGGCGTGTTTAAGTGGTTTCTAATAAACGTGTTTCTCGAGTCTCTGGTTGCTGTGTGGTGGCGGGGACGGGGCACCGGGAGCTTCCGAACGGGGAGATGTCAGGAGGGTGCTATTTCCCTTCGCTCTCCTGCGACTTTTGTCCACCCGCAGCCACCGTCTGCTCCTGCGTCACGTGCCCAGCACCGCTTCCGGGCTCTGCGGCCTCCCGCCCGCAGCCAATGAGCGCCGGAAGGGCGGGCGCTTCCACCAATGGAAGCGCGGGAAGGTTGGGCGCTGCTTTCCCTCGGACCAATGGGAGTAGGAAAGGGCGGGTTCGCCCCGCCCCCTCCCCGCGCCAATGGGGCCGGGCCGGGCGCGGGCGGTGCGGGAGGCGCAGCCGAGGGAAGATGGCGGAGGAGGAGAAGCTGCCCGCGGGCTGGGAGAAGCGCATGAGCCGCAGCTCCGGTAGGGGCAGCGGCGCCGGGAGCGGAGGGGCTGGGGTGTGCCCGCTCCCGGGGCGGTGGGTTGGGCCTTTCGGGGGGCATCGGGGACCCAGCTTGGGCTGCGCGGCGGGGGGTGCGGCTCGGTGGGCCCGGCCTGGGCCTCGGCGGGGTTTGAGGGGCCGCGAGCGGTGCTGGGGGCCTGGGAGGGGCGGGGTGCGGTGAGCTGGGCTTGGGGTGGGCCTGAGAGCTGGGGTGGGGATCTGCGGGGTGCCTGGCGCCGGGGCTGCCGTGGCCGAGGGGCGTCCCCTGAGGGGGGGTTGGCTTTGGGGGGAGGGGGAGGGGCGGCGAAGCGGCTCCTGGGACCGTGGTCTGCCGGGGGGCCATGCCCGGGTCGTGCGGATGGAGGGGGCCGGGGGGGTTGCTCCGTCTGGGGTAGCTGGTGGAGGGAAGCGGGACAGGGCGGTAGAGCCGCTTTCCAAAAGGCCGCGTTTGAGCGCGGCGGGACGCTTTGCCCTCGGTGGGGCTGCGGCGGCTCGGGGAGGGAAATTGTGGGCCAGGACAGCGCTTTCATCAGGGTTTTGGCCTTTGTGGCGAAAGCTTTCCACACGTAGCAGCTCCAGAGCAGCTCCTGGGAGGTTGCGTTCTTCCATTTGCCTGCTCAGCTCGTTTGTTTGAGGTGGAGGCGATGAGGCTGGGAGGGAAGAGGGGCCCCTTCGGACCCCTTTTTGCCAGACCTACTGCGGTTGAAGCATCTTGGCGGGATGGAGCTCTGTGGCTCTCTGGAGTCAGCAGGTCTAGGCTGTTGGTTGGGATTGCAGCCGGGAATTTGGGCCCTTTGCTCCTAGGTTGGAGCTTCCCACCGTGCAGCTCTGCTGTTGCAGTCCCTCACCTTGGTTTGCTTGGCTTTTTTCTTGAGTCTAGTCTGCTCCTAGCTTCAGTGGAGAGCTTTGGGATGAATGATTCCCTAGAAGAGAGCAGAAATCATCTCAGTCGATGCTGCGAGTTGTCGCGGGTAAATGCACACGTGGCTCTGAGCGCTGAAAGGCCTTTGAGCAGCAGAATGCCCTGGCTCTAATGCTGAATGTGTTGAGAGGTGACTTCACAGCAACTTCATTTTCTGCTACCTGGGGAAACCGTGGATATCTTGTGCAGGAAGGTCTTATTTTCTGGTAGACAAAAGGTGATTTTCAGAAGGAAAAATCTGTGCAATACAAAGAGGTAATCTTTGCTAGCAGATCTTTTCCCCAGGCCAGAAACAGGGCACCATGGGCCTTCCCGGCAGTGCAGGGTGTTGCCTGGGGGTGTTTGTGGTTTGGACTGTGTCAGTGGCTGTTTTGTCACTGATCTGGGTGAGCGCTGTGAATTGGAAAGGCAGCTGGAGCCTGCTTCTGCGCGGGGCTGTTGCTTTGACTAATGGTGCTTCCCGATGGAAATGCTTACGTAGGAAATTATGCGGAGTTGTAAAGTCTTGTTTCCTACCTCGTGTGTTTGAGCTGATCGTGTGGACGTGGCCGAGCACTTGCAGAAATCCAGTCTTCTGTGCCTGTGGGTCAAGAAGCTCATTCTTGGGGTCAGAAACTGATTCTTGGGGTCAAGAAGCTGATTGTCAGAGTCTGCCAGGAGCTTTTTTTTAACCCCAGCCCCTTCTGTCTGTCCGCAGGCCGTGTTTATTACTTCAACCACATCACAAATGCCAGCCAGTGGGAACGGCCCAGCGGCAGCGGGAAGAACGGCCAAGGGGAGCCCAGCAAAGTGCGATGTTCACATCTCTTGGTGAAACACAACCAGTCCAGAAGACCCTCGTCGTGGAGGCAGGAAAAGATCACGCGGACCAAAGATGAGGCACTGGAGCTTATAAATGGCAAGTAAATGCAGGAGAGAGAGAGAGAATATGATACTGTTGGAGGGGAAAAGTCATTTTAAGGCTAGAATTGGACCCCAAGATGAGTGGTTCAGTGTGTCGTGAACTCGCTAAAGCAGAGTTTTTTAAGCCAAGTGGTTTATACATGGACTTTTGTGTGGCCCAGCCACTTGGAGAAACAATTTTGCTGTATGATTAAATGACATAAAGATAGGTCCCAGCCCGTGTGTCTTCCCCTTTGTGTTTTTTTTGTAATGTTATTTCAGAGGTTTGTTTGTATTTTCTTTGTAAATGTGTATTTTATATTAAAAATAAAATTATTTAAAGATAAAACAAATGTTCTTTAAACATTTCTTTTTATTTAATGTCACTTGACTCCTTGCCCTAATAGCAACTTAGAGTAAGTTCTAATTAACCTCTGCTTGACATCAAGTTGCTTGTAGGAGGCAGTCAACCTTGCATGAGGCTGTGCGGATGACCTGATCGGCTCGGGCTTTTCCCAGAGTGTTCTGGCTTGTGATCTGGTCTAGGAGCGAGGGCGCTGCGTGTCTTCTGCGTTTGGCGGTGTTAATCTTTGCAGTCTAGATTTTTCCCCGCAGCCCCAGCAGTAGAATTGAATTGATGTCGTGTTTCTTCAGCATCGAGGTGTGTTTTTGATCTGATGGATGCAAGTTCAAAGTTCAGCTGTTACTACTGGCTTTTACTTCTCAGGATAAGGAATTTGTGGGCTTAAGTTGAGGTTTAATTCAGTCTCACTGATTAATTGATGAAACTGAGGCCTTGCTCTTTATCTTTTCTGGCAGTGAGGGCGCAAGGCTAGCTGACGCGCTGCGGGCTGTGAGCACGCAGATAGATACTGCAGTGCTGGGCCTGTCTTATCTTTTATGGCTTCAGCAACGAGGGAGGGAAGATAACGAGGGTGTTTTGGCTATTGCCTTGGTCCTAACCAACAATAAATGTAAGGACTTTCTTCTCTGAAAGCCCTGGGAGGGGAAATTTCTTTGCTAAATAATTCGAAGCAGCGAGGCAGTGACCAGTAGGTGGTATCTGCTCACCACCTTTTGGAAGGGGAGGTTAAATTAACTGGCACAGATGGGAATTTTTTTAGGGAATTGTCCCGTTCAGGTTAGGGTGGCTGAGAAAGTGTGACCGGAGGTGATAAAGCGAGATGCACGCCAAGTGTGGAGATCTGTGCCAAGGCAGTTGGGACTGTTGCAAAGATAACTAGATTGAAATATTTCAGCAGAGCTGCAAATTCTCTCTCTGTCTGTCTCTTCTCTTTCATTTTTTGGGGGAGAATAAAACTATTCTAGAGCCATCTCTTGGAGTGATGTTCATAAAAGGCCAGCACAGAGCTTTCTAGAGGCCAGAGGTTAAGTGATGCGTGATGCTGGCGTGTGTTAATCACGCATTGGTGAACTTGGATCTTTGTAAGAGGGAATCACGTTTTAGAAGGGAAAGTTGTCTCATTATCTCTAAAAAGGTATTTCAGGAGCTTGTGACCAGGTAGGCATTTTGATACGTAGATGTTCTGTAAACTGGTTATCTTTAGAAGCCTGAATAATGTTATTTGACTCAACAATTGTCATCATTCTTTGCTTGGGTGTTTTTCTTTGAGATGCCACAGTTCTTTGCTACCTGGTAAAGCGATGAAAAGAAGCAGCTTAAACTTCCCTTGGCTCGAAAGAATGAGATTAAGCTTGACAGCTTCAGAGCCTTCTCACTATCAGATAACACTTTTGTTTCGTAATCTCTCTGGTGTCTGAAGAGGAAAGAGTCGTAACTAAAACTTACTTCATGTAAATGCCCTGCTTGTCGTCTTGGTAAAAGCCATTAGGGAATTAATTTCTATGATGGGAATAAATTGTAAAAAAAACTAACAAACCCAACCCCTAACCACCTTTCTGTCCACATTAGTCCACGATAAATGCTATTCCTGGGAAGGTCATAGGGAATGTCAGCTTATGGTTGATTATTTTGTGGTGGCTTCTTGAAAATTAACTGTAATTCTGGTTTCTAGAACAGCTGAAACTTACTGGGAGGGTGCTCGGCTCAGCTCGGCTGCGGCTCCTGACAGTCAGGCGTCAATGAACTTCTCTGAACAGATGTACTGTACCTGCTGAATGTAATTATAGTGTAGAATTGTCTAAGTAGGTCTCTGGGGATGAATTTGTTTGACAGGCACAGTACCACACATTTTCCTGTTTTGTTTGGAGATCGGTTATGTTTGAGATCTCCCCATCTGACTCTAGCTCTGGTGTTAATGCTTCATGCAATAAAAATCTGAGAAAAAAATTTGATTAGGGAGCTCTTGGTCCCCACAGGAAAGGGGATGATACTAAAGATAAACGTTTTCGGTAGGTGAACTTGACTGATGTCAAATATTCCTTTTGATGGCTTTTCTCCGATAATAAGGGAGGAGAGTTGAGAGAGCTGGAGGAGCGTGTTGTCTGTGGATGGTTTTTAATCCATTAAGGAAGTTGCAGCGGAGCATTAAGTGCAGGTTAGCCCTCCCGCTGTGCCACAGCAGGAGTTGGAGGACTCGGCTCACCAGGTGCTTTTCTGGTAGGTGAGAACATCGCAGGGAATGTGGGACTAGAAAGAAATTCCAGATTTGAGCCTGACCCTGATATTAAAGGTAGTGAAACCTCTTAGGCCCCTCTACAGGCTTTACCAAGCACCGTTTAAGAGGCAGTTGGGGTTCTGGCTGGATTTGCTGTGAAGGTTATTTCAGACCATCTCCGCTCTGACATGCAAAAACCCACTTTCCAGCTAAATACCGCTTATGATCAGTTTCTCTCCGGTGTTCCTCGCATTAGTGTTGTTTAATTACTTAATTAAATTTAATTTCTTCCTGATGTTGACCTCTCAGTGGATTTAGAGCGCCCTGCTCTTTACCAGCCTGTTTTTCCATGCTGAGCCAACCAGGCTTTTAGTTTCTGGTAATGTAGGTCATCCCTTCTGCTGTTTCTACTCTTAGCCCTCCTTTGCACTTCAGTTTTGATTAATCTTTCTTGAGCGTGGGTTCATCGTGGTGTGCAATATTCCAGATTAGCTCTTGGCTGTGCCTTCCACTGTGGCATTTACTACTGCCATTCTCCCTGCTGAGGATACCGTCACTTCAGTGCTGCATTTCTGGCTTTTAAAGTCACCCGGCCTGTTCTGGAGTTATTTGTAATTCTGCATTTACATCCTCTTCTTTCTGGTCGAGCTCTCTGCATGTAGCAGATCTCTTTGTTGTTGTTGTTGCATCTGTAAATGCGTGTGTGAGTTCACTTGGTGTCGTTGGTTCTTGCTTGGTCATTCAGGTCACGTTTAATATTCTGATCCTCCTTTCTGCTGCAGTGATTCCCCACCCTCCATGTTTTGTTAGCTTACCCCTGTTTCCTGTTGCAGAATCAGCTAGGATTCATCCCAAAGTTCAGTCCCCGAAAGCTTCTCTTCCCCAACACTCCCCGCTTCAGCACAATCCGTTGCTGTTCTTCCTCTTGCTCGTTTTGCACTAATCTCCCATTATTCAATCTCACGGACGCCTGGAGATTTTTAGGGGTAGTTTATTAAAACCCGGACAGTACCTAATCTGAGTAATTTGTTCCAAATGGCTGAGAACATTTGGGGAAAAGCTCATTAATCCCACTTCACAGAGCCAGAGTTTAGAGCCAAGGCGCAGGTGTCTTGTTCTGGTAGAGGTGGCTTGAAACAACTACTTCAACCTTCAGCTTTATCCGGGAGAACCCTCATCTAGCTGACGGGCAGATTTTGCTCTCAGGCTTGTCACTGGCATAAAATTAGGAGGTTTTAATAACTAAATTCCATTTTGGTGTGTAGTTGACTGGTTTGCTCTGCATGCTTATGAAACTCTTTACCACTAGGAACCTGCTGATGTGACCAGGGCAGACAGTTTAGGATATAAATGTAAACACTCAGATCCTTAATTTGGGTGCTTTCTTACTTTAACATCGGCATATACCTTAAGGCTGTAATTCCCAACACTTCTGGGTGTGATTTGTGACGGGTACTTGCTGGGGATTGGCAGCTAGATGCAATTAGATACATATTTATGGTGGTGCAAATATGCATTTTTAGGATAAACTCTGTTTTGTCAGCAAGTAGACTGTTTATGCGCAGGCGGCTTAGTTTAATAGGATGAACCAGTATCCGTTTCTTTCCTAAAACATGAATGCTGTGACCTGTCTTCCACCCAGATAAAGAATCCTTTTTCCCATTTTAGTGCAGGATAAATAGCTGTTGTCTTAAGTTTTGTAGAGTTTCAGACCTTCATGTTAGACTTTCTCCACAGGTAACAAGTGCCGGTGTTTTCTGTTAAAGCAGGTTATGCACTTTAGGTATTAAGATAACTTTCTGTGGCTTTTGAATTATATTCAGGACACTTGTTGAATAAAAATGAAATTTTAGAACCAGAAGTAATCCGTCTCCTATTTCCTTTATTTTTTTTTTTCAGCTTTTCCTCCTGGCCTGTCCAGCTGGAAAAGCAAACCTGGCTGTCCTGAACACCTTCCTGAATTGCAGAGATTTAGGCTAGTGGCAGCTGATTTAAAG
Organism: Strix aluco; assembly: GCF_031877795.1. Taxonomy (NCBI): domain Eukaryota; kingdom Metazoa; phylum Chordata; class Aves; order Strigiformes; family Strigidae; genus Strix; species Strix aluco. Next base: position 599,416 of record NC_133968.1, read on the forward strand.
AGATGACTGAATTCGGGAGGAGAAATGGGCTGTAGGGTGGAAGACTAATCTGAAGACTTAAATCCCTTAGTTTTGGTCTTGCTAGCATTAAACCGCAATAAAGGAGTTAATTCAAAAATTGATAACCTGCTTTCTGAGTTGCTGCTGGGTATGTCAACTCCTAAGAGACAACCTCCGTTCTCTCATTAAGAAATATTTTCTTACCCGCCCCCAACCCTCACAGGTATTTCCTCAGGTGTATAAAAGTATATAGCATTAAAACGAGCTGGAAAATACTTATTTCTCACCCTTTTGCATCATAAACCACTCTCTTCTGAGAGCATCCCTCCAAGTAATAAAGCCTAGCTCTTGAATTACGTGCATGACCCTTTTTCAGGTAGGGACCTCCCACTGCTTGTGACTGGAATGAACTATGCCCAGCCCAATTTTATTTATTTTTTAGAGGTGTGTCTAGCAAAGTGCAGACTCGTTATACATGCAGGCTGCAGGGCTTACATGGGAGCGACCTGAAATAGGAAGTTCGGTTATCAAAACCGGGAGGCTTAATTGCTTTGAGAGAGGGAAACAACATTTCTCTTGATTTTTCTGTTAAAGAAAGTCAGTTGGTTCTCAGTATTTCTTTTTGAAGGTGGAAGACTGCTTAGGTCTAAGCTGGAAGACGGTCGGGCTTTGCCGATTCTTTCAAAAGCTGACAGGAGGTTTCTGGAAAGAGTGATTTAAAAATTAAACCAATCTCTAGTGAGCAATAAGTTTAGCCGTGTTTGCCCTGGTACAGAGAGTTGCTTTGGGTCGGAAGCTGCAGCACCACTTTGGGGCTGTTCCTCTGCGCTCTGGGACACGCGTTGATGAATCCCTCCGGGAGATGCTCCTCGCTTAAAACACCTGGATGAGTGATTTTCACAATGTAGTTTAGTCTTAATTTATCCCTCGTGGTGCAAAATGCAGAAGGGAGGCCCCTCTGGCAGGAGCAGGCTGCTGTGGGAAGGTGGCGGGTTAACCAGCAGCGGATACAGCTGCTGTTCCCAGACTTGGAGCCCACAACTGTCCTTGTGCAGAAATATTTCTTGCAACTGGTACTAAATTCGTCTTGGTGGGGGGTGGCTGCAAGTCAGGCCAGTGATGCCTTGGGATTTTGATTAGTGGTTACGCTCCTTTTAACGAAGGAGCGGAAGCTGGTTGAGTTGCCTGAAACTGCGCGGGATTTTCTTGTCTCGAGAATCCATGAAAAGCTGCCTCCCGCGGCGTTAAAGGACGTGTACGTGGCACTTGTGCTTTGCTCATCTCCGAGAGCAATCAGCATCTGTAATTAGTGGCTCCACAATCGCGTTATCAAGCTGTTGACTGGAAAATATGATCTATTTTTTAGGTTTTCTCGTTATGAGTTAGCAGGGGGGTTTTCCACTGGGCCAGAAAGATTCAGAACAGGCAGAGCTCTCAGTTAAGACCACGAATATTTCTTAACTGACCTTTTCAAAAGCTGTCTTGACAAATAATTCACTCCTCGGGGATTCTTCATGCTCGGTCTTCTACCGAGGTGAGCCCTTTGGAAATCAAAAGCTCATCTATTTTCAAGCCTAATAATAAATTCCTGTGCTTCAGGGTAGTTGTAGGCGGAATCAACTTTTTTATTTGATAGAAGCTTAAACAGAAATGGAGCACAGTGCAAAGATGGAAACGTGCTCGGAAAAAAAAAAAAAAAAACAAAACCGAGACAAGTGGTTTTGGGGTGTTATGAAAGTTTAGTTCTGGCTGTGCCTTCGTTCAGGAGGTTTGAAAACCTCGCTTCATGTGCATGGTGTGCAGATGTGGCTGTTTGTGCCCTTCTTGCTGTGGGATATAAAGCTTCAAGTGAGATTTTGGGGGTTTTTTCCCTCCATTTTTCCTTCCCCTGACTGAATTATTCCCTGTATTTACAGGCTACATCCAGAAGATAAAATCGGGAGAAGAGGATTTTGAATCCCTCGCTTCCCAGTTTAGCGACTGCAGCTCGGCAAAAGCGGGAGGCGATCTGGGTGCGTTTGGAAGAGGTGAGTCAAGCTCAGCCTGGCAGCGTCGACGCCAGATCAGGATTACAGGGTTGATGCTGATCTTGGCAGCGGGGTGGGGTTTAATAATGCACCCCACTGCTGGGGGAATGAACATGAAAATGGATTTATATTCTAGGCAGCCTGCTGTGCAGGAAATGTAGTTTGATGCCTAGAAGTTAAACCAATTAGGAATGCAACCATAATATTATTCTAGGCAGAGAGGAGATGTGCAACTGCCCTTCATGAAATTGGCTTTTCCCTCAGGAAAAGGATTTTCCGGCTACGCTGAATGGAAATCCAGTTGCACAGCGTAATGAGCCGTGAATAAGGAAGAAGTGGATAAGTCTTGCTAATGGCATGCCAGATAAATGATTTGGCTTCTAATCTTCAATGAGAAAGCTATTAACAAATTGTGGGAATAAGAACAATTCGCAGCCCACCGAAATAATGTTGCCGGTGAGAGATTTCGTTACAGGATTACTGATCAGTGCGGTGAGGGAGCAACAACAAAAAGCTGGTGGATGTTTCCTCATTAATGAGATTTGCTGGTGTGGGAGGAAGAATCTTTGGGATGGGGAAGTGCAACATTGAAACTTCTTTTGCTTTAACTTAATGAATGATTTTTGTGGCAATTTCCACTAGGAGGAAAATATAAAGCGATGATGTCATGAGTACAGCTACAATAGTCAAAGAACAACCCAAAACCTTTTTATAGTGAGGGTGTCCATGCATATTTTATTTGAAAAGGGTCGAGAAAGGTTCTTGCCAGGGAGAGGGAATGCTACATTTATTGTTATAATCTGTGCCCCGAAGTCACGGGGACTCGCAGCCATCCCAGAGGATCCGTAGTAAGAGCTGCCCACGCCTGAAATGGCGAGCAGCGGTCCAGCACCTCTTTAACAAAAGTGTTTTTCCTAAGCTCGCGCTCGGGGTTCACAGACTGAAGCATTCTGAAGCTTGTCTGGGGCTCGTACCCCGCAGCAAATACTCAGATTTTGCTGGATTTGCACAGCTGCCTCGCCGTGCCACGCTGCCACCCCACTTAGGATGTCCCGGGAATACTTGACACACCAGTGGGCTCGCTGCTGCTGCAGACGTAACCACAGACATAACCACAGACGGGGCTCTCGAGTTGCTCTTCCAGCCCCTGCTAGCTGAAGCTCACCCGCCTTTGGCAGGTGAAACTGTATTCAGAAATGTAGTTTGAGTTTGTTGGGTTTTTTTCCCATCAAAATACTGGTTTTAATCACTGTTCCTTTTTAGGGTGCGGTGTTGCTACAGTTCAGCAACAGTTGCTTCCTCAGATCCTTTCAGACAGGGCTAAACAGTGATATTTTATGGATTTGTATATAATGAAGCATTAATCCTAGGGTGCTGTGTCTGCTGTTTTGGTTTCAGTGGAAACTCAGTTCATTGTGCTCTTTGGAGATGTACGTAAAGAAATTGATTTTCTTTTTTTTTTTTTTTTTTTTTCTGACTGCACCAAAATGTAAAGAAATGTTGCAAGAGCCAGTTTCCACTAGATGGCATTGGAACCACGCGTGGTGGCCAAACCCCTGAGCTGTCACTCCATCCACCTTTTTTTTTTTTTTTCCCTGGGTCGAAAATCTAATTTGTTAGAACTTGGAGCACTGGTTACTTCGGAGGTGAAGTTATTAAAACATTTCAATTTGTCTTCCTGAAACCTTTCAAATAAGTCATGTTTCTGCTCGAGGAAGACCACTGTGGTGTAGAAGGGAGGCTGTTATCTCACCTGAAGTAAAGATTTCAGGCCCTAGTGGAAAATAACCACAAAATTCAGGTGACAAGGCAGGTCTGCCTGATAGTGAATGACACTGGCTTTGTAACTGGAGCTTGAGAGCCAGGCAAGCTGTTTGCCTCTCCGAGCAATTACTCTAAATGCTGAAATGAGAGAAGCGAAACTCTGGAAAGCATCAGGTTGCTTCAGTAATAAAACACTTTTTTTGGAAGGGAAAAAATGCCAAGCTGAAGCTATTGCTGGTCCTGAAAGGGAGGAATGGAGCATCTTTTGTGGCATCTAACTGCCTCGCTAGAGAAAGGGGTGCAGAGGGATGGAGGACATAAAGTAAAACATAAATTCTGGAGATGCTGCTGGGCTAGATGCGCTGCATCTGGGATGTGTGGTCTTTGAAGGGGTCGGGAAGCTTTAGTTTTTCAAAGAGATCAGTGTATCCCTGTAATGTCTGCTGGTGATCCAGCTCTCAGGCCGCCTGGCAGCTTTCTGCAGCCCTCTCCTAATGTGCTGCGGAGTCCAAAGCTACGGCACCGCCCCAAAGCTTGGAGACACGGGTCATAAACTTCCAGGAGATTTATGTGGCGGTTTTGGCAAGATGCTGCTCTGTACATCTCCTCGGGCATCTCGAGGCAAGCTCTGCAAGCGTGGTCAGTGTTGAGAGCAGAGAGGAAAGGTTCCCTCTGTGCCTGGGGGACTGTCACCTCCCAGCCTTCCCTCGCGGGCATCTTGTCCTTCTGCTGAAGCTTTTGCTGAGAATCCCCCGATGAGACTTTGACCTGTTGGTAACAATAAAACCTCATTATTTCGGCTGGGGCGGGCAGTTTCTCTGCTCTGACTTCTGTCATAGGAAACTGGGCAAAAATACTGTCCCCCTTGAACCCCGCTGTAGCAGGCTGGTGTCTCTCCTCTTGGCTTGAATTATTCTGGCTGAGCCCTTGTGCTGCTTATTCCTTCTCCCGCTGCAGAGCTGCGGTAGTTCTGCTCATGAATCCCCCTGTGGGGTCGTTCCTCTGAGCACCTCTGGCTTTCCTGAGCCTGGATTATTAAACCTCCTGAAAGTCAGTGACTTGGAGACAGGAGCCTTAAGAGCAGTTCTTATCTAGGTCATGACATTATCCACGTGTGCCTTGTAAATTATTTAGCACAGCTTGTAATGCACACCGCATCTATTCCCCCTGTGTACCTGGAGGGCACATGAGACGGGAAGACGAGCATCCACTTGTGCCAGTGAGTCTGCAGAACAGATTTCCTCTGCCTTTTGGGCCCGCAGCTCTCGGAGTGTCTTTCCTTGCTGCAGTGATGTCTGTAGGATCTGAACCAACCCCCTGTTTAGAAAGAAAAAAGCCTGCGTACGTGCATGTGTGAATGAGTTGTTTTGAATCATCTTCTGGGAGAAGATGAAAACAAACACCCCCTGCAAGTTATTAATTGGTGACTTTGTTGTTTGCCTGGAAGCTGTCTTCATTTGAGGCTTGCTTGCTCAGAAAGATCTTCCCTTCGTTGCCGGGCTTAATTGAACTTTCTGGTGTCTGCTCTCTGCAGGTCAGATGCAGAAACCTTTTGAAGATGCCTCATTTGCGCTGAGGGCTGGCGAGATGAGCGGACCAGTTTTCACAGAATCAGGGATCCACATCATCCTACGCACAGAGTGAAGTGCCTTGGTGACATGTAGAAAGGAAAGGGCGAGGGGAAGAAAGGAAAAAAAAAAAAAAAAACAAACCACCAAACCTACTCCAACCCTGCACTCTCCCAAATGAACTTCATATCCAGTTTAAAAAAAAAAAAAGCTCATTTCATATCTCAATATCTTCTGTGGCACCTGACACAATGTTTTTCACCTGCAGAGATGCATGGTTAGCCAAGGGTGAGAACACAATCAAAATAAGACAGTAGCATCTTTCATAAGCAGAGAGAATGTTAAAAACAACATTTCTGGCATGCCACAGCTGCTTGAGTTATACTGACATGTCTCCTAAGCCGAGGAATTGTCAATGCTAAAGGTCACACTTCAGTGCTTCCCACATCCACCCCGTTAGAGACGCAGAGTATTTATTGCAGCGCCGCGCTGCTGATGGCGAAGCTGACTTGTGAACTCTGGTGCTATGACAGAACGAGCTCCCCAACCCTCTGCATGTTTCTTTAAACACTTTTGAAACCGGAACGAACGGTATTGGCTCCACAGTCCTGTCTCTTGGTTTGTAGAACTGATTCACTAAAGCCATTCAGAAATTAAGCGTAAGATACCAAACGATGAGCCAGCTTAGCGTGGGGCACCCACCCCCCGGGGGCCGTCCGTAGCTTCCCTTAACGCCGCTGTCTCGGCGAGGACCGGTCCCCGCTGCCCCCTCACGTAGTGGCACCGGGAGCTCGCTCCGCTCCTGCCATTGCTTTGACTCTAAAACTTGAAGATGCCTTTTGGTTCTGAATACAAACGAGAGAGGCTAACGGCCAGTAGTTGCCACTGCAGGAAGATCAGTAGCCAGCCTGAGCTGCGTAGCGGTACGTAGGATGCTGTGTGCTTCCCATTCCAGCCTGAAGTCACTCCATTATTTAGAGACGACAGTGCCATTCTGTAGGGCGGACTGTATTGTGGATTTTCAGTTTTAGCTAGAAGGCTGTTTTTTTCTCAAGCTCCTCTCGATCCACTCGTGGTTTAAACACTGTAAGTCATTGTTTTCCAGTTACACTGCATTGCTTATGTTTAGTGAAATAAAAACGGAAAAAAAAAAAAAATCCCAGCTTTGGTCCAATGCAAACCGGCTGTATAGTTCCAGTTCTCTTAAGCAGAAAATAAAGCCCTCTCCAATGAAACATTTCAAGAGCTCTGGTATTGATTATTTCTCCTCCTTTGCCTGTAGAGATCTTGTTGCTTCTATTAGAACAAACAAAAACCTCTGCAATACCTGCTGAGTTGGCTCTTGTTGGTTTGGGTTTTTTTAAAATCCTGAAATGGAAATGTGGCTGGCATGGCGTTAAGAAAAACTTCTCCAACTTTGTCTTAAGCTATAAGCTAATGGTCTTTATTCTCTTTTGTCGTTGGGTTCTCCTGCTTTGCGTTGAGGCCATGTCTTATTTCGTAAGAACTGTTTCAATCCTGGTTCGAGGTGTTACTTCAGATAAGGTAAAACCAGTGCTCCTAGTGCAATTTAATAACTCCTTCCCACCTCTCCTCAGTTCTGCGAATGTAGCCGTTCCATTTGTGGTATGAAATCAGCCATTACCGAGAGTGGCTCCTCAGTGTGCTGGTTTTTTTTCTAAAAACTCCCATCTTAGAGCTGGGGAAAGGCAACATCTCCTACGTACTCTCTCCAATTACTGTGATCACCAAAAACAAACATCTGAATATCACTTGCAGTTCTGCTTTTTGCTGGTTATGCCGGGGAGATGGAAGGCTCTTGCGCATCAGATAGAAGTTGGTTTCCATAGCTACACATCGATTTAAAAAGAAAAAAGAAAAAAAAAAAAACCAGCTCAGGGTGACAAGCAGGTGAGAACTTCAAAAAGAAAAATTACCTCAAATAACTGTGTGGTACCATGAAAGCAGGATCAAGGGTAAATAAAGGCAAGCAGAGATGTCCGCTCTGTCTGGAGACGTGGTAATAGAGGAGCAGCAGCGGCAGCCGCGCGTCTTTCTGTGGCAGCGGTGGTTTTGCTCCCCAGCTGTCGGTCCTGCTGCGGCGGGGGGATCCCAGGGCCCCCTTCCGACCTTCATCAGAAGGTGGGGATCGCCTCTGGCCGCAGGGCAAAGGTTGATAACGGCCATGAGAAAAAAGAGAAGGTGTAGAATTTTGGGGTGGGGGTTAAGATGGTACCAGGGACTTTCTATTACCGTCATGAGGGTGGAAACCTCGCAGCAGCAAGCTGGGGGGCTGCGTGAGAAGGTGCTGCCTTCTGAAACGTGCTTGCCGATGGCTGGGGATGCTGTTTAGGATATTTACTGCTGCTGGAAGCGCCCTAAAGCATAAATAACACTTCTGGGGCTCTGTGCTGTACGTTGGGGTCCAAGCGACCACCCGGGGGTGAACAAATGCCCTTGGGATATCCTGCTGGTGTTGCTTGAGGTGGCAAATTCATAGTAAATAAACTTAGAGGCCCTGGGGTCTCAGCATGGGTGTGAATTGGCCGTACCCAGCCCCGCGCCGTGCCGAGGAGAGCTCGTCTGCGGTGCTGGGCAGCGGCGTGTCGTTAGCTGGCTTGGTTTGGTTTGGCCCTTCCATTTCCCAGCAGCGAGACGCTGCTGAAGCACTCGGCAGAGGAGGATGGGAGCTTCTGCCGAGGCTCTGCCCGCAGCTTTTGGTGCTGGTCACCCCAGGATTCGGGCTCAGCCCTGCTCAGAAGCCAGCGCACCGTCCTGCCTCCTGTTTATCTCTTCGCAGAGGTCCTAAACGACAAGCTGCTCTGGTCTCTTGTCCTTTCCCCGGCGAAGAGGCGGTTGTTGCTGCGCTCAGCGAGCATCTGCTATGCAGTGAGCTGATTTGGCGTGCCGTCACGGCCTGGATTCGGGCCCCTTCCCGGTACTGTTCCCGGGTGAGTCACGGAGCAGCACGGCTCCGTCTAGCCCCGATCCTGCAGGGAAGCCTGGCGCCGTTCTCCGAGCGAGCGTCAGCCCTTGGACTCCGCCACTGGAGCGGTGACACTAACAGTAACTGCTTCTGACTGTATCGTGTTTGAAGCCTTCACTTCTCCAGAAGGATCATTTAAGGGATTTCTTCTGGTTTCTCTCCAGGGCCTGAGGAAGAGGCTGTCGCATCCCAGGAGATCAGCAGCGGGGTTGGAGGCAGGTCTGGGGCTGGCACAGGAGAAGGATGCGACAGCTTCTCTCCAGCTCTCTCAGCCCGGAGTTGTGCGCTACCGAGGAGGCTGAAGGCAAGAGGCAGGCAGGGAAGTGCTCCCCGCTCCCGGCCCGTGCTCCTACCCCAAGACCAGGCTCAAGACTTACTTTCTGCCTGCCAAATCTGCGGCGCATTGTGCGCGCCCGCGGAGAGGGCAGCCTGCGCTGGCTGGCGATGGCCACGCTGCAGGAGGTTGCATCCATCTCTGTCAAGCGCTGTTATTAAAGCGGGGCTGCGAAACACCCGACGCCCGTCCTCGGGCTGGTGACGCAGCAGCTCCCCACTTCCAGCCCTGGAAAGGAGCTTGGGCAGGGAATTGGAGCTGTGTCAGAGCCCCGTTAAAAACGCACCTCTCTCACCAGGGAGGGGTGTATGGTGGTGTGCGTGAGGTAGGGGAGACAGGGAAGCTTATACACACGGCCTCGTTAGGGGCTGCGGTAGGTGAGCAGGTCTTGTGCTCAGAAATACATGGAGGGTGCTCACAGTTGGCATTTCTGCCCCAGAAGAAATAATAATTTTTTTTTTTTGAGGGGGGGAAAAAAGCTTCCTGGGTGCACTGTGGAGTGGTGAGTGATATTCTGGTTGATAGACCAAAATCTCAATGTGATTAAATCGAACGGTCGAGGTGGGACGAGGTTCTGGTGGTGGTTGTGTGAAGGGAGAGGAGGTTGAAGTGGTGTTTGTCGGGTGTGTCACCGAGTGGTTCAATCCCGATGTGTTAGTTTTTACAAAGGCTCTGCGGAAATTGTGTTTTCTGGACAATATAACAGAAATTACCCTCGGTCTGCTCAAGGACGTATCTTTATGAGACTTTGAGGGGCAGATGGAGAAGCAGCAGTTGCGTGGCTGAGGGTCCATCCCTCCTCCCGGAAAGAGTGGGGACCTCCACAGACCAGCACCCAAACCAGGACCCTCTGGGTCCCATCCGTGCCTGGGGAGCGCTGTGGTGGTCCCTTTCCCTTCTCTCCGGATGAGTCGCAGCCGATCCCTTGCCCGTGGATGTGCTCTGGGAATTGCTTTGGTGTCTCTGGGCCAGCCAGCAGCCAGCCAGCACCATCCTGCGAGTGTCTGTGAGTTTTCTCTTCCGTGGCCGGGCTACGCTGCCGTTGGCTTGCAGGCGCAGCCTCTCCCTTTCCACGGGGTATGTGACAGTTCTCCAGGCACCAGGAACTGGGACCCAGACGGACACACGGACACACCAGAGCGGGTTTATTTAACAATGCTGTTTCTACCTGTCAGAAAGTGAGGGAGCGCTTGGTGGCTCTGCTGGGAAATGCAGTTATTTTTTTGGGGGCTCCATCTAATCCCTGTTACTGAATTTCTTGATCCCTCAGATCCTTCTCACCAGGGAAATCACAACTGCAGCAAAATCCCATTTGCGCAGCCCTATCTTTGCATCCGCGGAAGCCTGCTCCGCCTCTCTGTCACGCCACCCCGATGTCACTTTGCATTCAATTAACATTCATGCTAAGTTTCCTAACTAATCCCTTATTTTAAGATTGCTGCTCACTCTCTCCTGTCATCAAACGCTTTTATTGCTTACCCCGATGGAGGCGATGGCACCGAGGACTTTTGGGGGAGGCAGAGGTTGGCTGGAGCCTGCGTCCCCGGGACCTGCTCGTACTTGGGCTGAGACGGTCGCTGGTGGGACAGACGCCTGCGGGAAAAGGCATTTCTGTGCTTCTGCAGGAGCCGTAGCTGTCACAGATGAAGGAACACATTGCTCAGATTGCAAATATTCCAGGAAGGAGCGATATCCCTCGTTAAATTGCCAGCTCGGAGGGTGCCTGGACCTCTAGATGTAGCTCTTGAGCTGTTGTATAAAGATGAAACTAGACGCATCTCCCCAACCCCCCCTTGCTCCCTGCAGGGCCATTTTGTGCGAGCTGCCTCTCAGCGTGGCATCTGCCCAGGGACCATCTTTTGCGTCCAATAGTTCTGCAAACATAACCTTAATTGGATCATCAACTGGATCTAATTTGCCGAGTTTTCCCCCCTCCCCGCGTTTCATTACGGGTCTGGGCAAGCGAGCGGCGTGCACGCCACTGCCAGCTGCGGGAGAGCTGCTGGCAGCTTCCAAGGACGACGCTGGAGCATTTAGCTCTGCTGTAATGAACTTTCCTGCTAATTATTTTTAGGCACTCCCAGCTTAAATAAGAGCCATCATTCCCTGCCATGGCCTGGTGGGAAGGGGCTGGGCTGCTGCGTCTCTGCGGTGCAGGACTGAGCTTGCCTCGGTGCAGCCTGGGGGGTTTGGGGAGGGAAGCGGTGGTTTGTGCGAGGTTCTTCCTTGGAGAGGGGAGGGAGAGAACAAGGATGGAGTTGTTTTATTTTTTTTTTTACCCCTGTTTTTTAGCATAAAGTGCTTTTACTGAGCCTGGATGGGCTCGGGGGGTGCTGGCGTGTTTGCAGACTCCCGCTGCAGGAGCAGGAGCTGTGCTTTTCCAAAAGCTGCTGGAAAGCCCCACACTCCGCAGGAGGCACTGGGGGGCTGGAGCCCCATGTCTGTGAGCTGCTGGCTTTGCCTTGAACCCTCCCGGGCTCCTTGTGGGTGCTGCATCCACGAGGGCACAAGCCCACAGCTCCCCTCCGCTGCGCCACCCAGCAACCCCGGGAGGTTTTCCATCCACGGGGCAAGCTCAGGAGGAATTGGACTGGTTTATTTTCCCAAGATGGCTCTGAAATGCAGATTGACCTCGGGGTCAGGGGCCCAGGACACGGAGGGTCCCTTCCTAGCTGGGCTCGTGACTTTGCTTCTCTTTTTTCCCCAGTTCTCTGCTGCTTTCAGCAGGATGCCCTCGGGAGCTGCCCCGTCTCGGGGATGTTTGTGTCGATGCTGCAGCTTCACCCCCATAACAAAACATCCGTGGTGGGGCCGGGCTGTGCTGGGTCCTTTCCATCCCTCTGTGAATTATTAGAGAGCAAGCAAGTTGTAGGAGCTCCGGTGTGCTTGGAGACCAAAGCAGGGAAGAGAAATTCTGGCTTGGCAATAGAGCTGAGGCCAAATTCCTCTGGGTATCTGCCACCTCTGATCTTTGCCCACGTGAGCAGCGGAGACGGCACCTGAGCAGGGACCCTGGGGTGCTGTGTGCCTCCCGGCTGCTCTATAATAGATGGGGGAGCATGGTTTATTCATGTTCACCAGCACCGGATAGTATTTAGGTCGTTATTTCCATGAAAGGTCTCAGAGAACATTTAAATGTGACAAAGACTCCGATGGCCTTTGCTTCAGCTGAACAAGGTCTCCTTGTCCACCCATCGCTGCTCCGGCCTTTCCCTCCTCATCTGGAAGCTCGGGCATGTCTAGCTCGTGGGTGGGCAGTCCTTGTCCTGACAGCAGCCCCCACGGGCGATTATAAAGTGTCTTCTTGCAAGGTCACAAAACTTGCCAACTTTGCTTTTAAATGTTTTTATTATTATTATTATTATTATTTTAAAGCAGCCGCTTTTCTGTCCCGAATGCATCACAGCTGCCTCCCTCATGTAGTTGTGCTTCCAATGGGACGTGAGCGGGGAAATACTGATGGGTGATCATTACCCCAGTTCTTCTGATCCACCCTCCTACCTCCACCCTGGGTGCTTTAATGCTGGAAAAAGGAAGGGCAGCGGCCGTACACCTTCCACGGGCTCTGTGCTGCCCCCAGCCAGGCTCGAATCTCTCCTGATGGGGATGGTTCCCATCTCCAGCCCTTCTCCTGCCACCAAGCCCCGACTCTGCGCCGGCTCAGGCTGTTACCGAAGGGGAGAGATGCTGGGACAGGTCTGCAGGGTTGGTAAATCCAGACACCAGGCTGCTCGTGCCAGAGTGAGGGAAAGGCTTGGGTACCTGAATTAAGCCTTCTTCTTTCAAAAGGTGGATCCTGTGCTGAAGGTTTGGCCTCTGTACGGTGCGTACAGGCACCAGCTGGGCTCTGTGGGTCCCCATCCCTCTGTCCTGTCCCTGCTCCAAGTTCCCTCCTGGGAGCGAGCCAGACCTGGCACAGAAACAGCCTTCAGATGCGGGACCAGCTCGGAGGTGTCCGGTAAAGGAGCTGCCTGCTGCTCTTCCCCTCTGCAGCACGGAACGATACAGTTCTCTTCGTGATGGAGAAATTATAAATTTTTCCAGCTTCCAGCAGATTTTTCCTGGTGGGTTGTTTGCTTATTTTTCCTTAGTCTTAAAGCACCAGCGGTAATGATTAATCACCACTTGCTCTGCACATTCCACTTCCTCATCAGCCCCAGCGAGTTGACAAGAGTGATGGGAGCTGCAGAACGTCCAGAGTCGAAGCTCAGCCCGTTTTGCCTTTCACTGAGCCAATTAGTGCCTGGTTTTATGGTTTTCAGTTGGCCCATTAAACCTGCTACCTTCCAACAAATATTTCAAAATCTACAGCAGGGAAAAAGCACACTGGGAAGGATCTTTCTCTTTTTTGGAGGGGTTGGAGACTTCTCCTGCCTCTCTGCCTGGTGCGAAATCCTTCTGTGAGGGGTCCCCACGTCTCTGAGTCCAGTAGAGAAAAGCCAGGGTGAGCTGCAAGGACTGGAAGCTTAAGGAAGAGAGATGCGATGTAGAGATGGTTTCCATGGGGTGCTGGGCCAGTTAATAAGGGTTGTGCCCCAGTCTGGTGTTAGACAAACTGAGACCAGAAGTCTCAGGGGTGAATATTTTTAGTTTTCAATTATATTTTTTTAATCATAGGAGTAACGAACCAGAGAAACAGCTGGCCAGAAGGCAAGGAGGGTCTTCCATGCCTTAGCAGCTGCGTGTTTCCTTCTCAAATATCGATCCCTCTGGCTGGATAATTGTGCTGGGACTGTGCTGGAGCAGGAGATGTGGTGGCGTCCGCTGGCTTTGAAGTCCATGAAACCGCCCGGAGGTTTGCACCCTGCTGACCCTCGGGGAGATAAATGAGGAGCCGCTCTGCAAGGAGCTGTTTAACCCCTCTGCTTCTCGTCCCTTGGAGAAACGAGCAGCAGGAACTTTCCCTCAGCTGCTTTTGCTCCGGAAAACCCGGGGTGGTGGGCTGGCTTTTTCCTTGCTTGGATTAATAGCGCCTGGATGATGAACGGGGCGGCTGGAGCGGGGCTTTCTGCCTAGATGCGCTTTGTGGCTCTCAGATGGAGGCGTCATCTGGGGTTGTTTGCATCCACTGCGGCTCCTCTGGTTGGAAATCCATTTCTCCCCTGTTTTCGTCCCCAAAATGAACTGCAAGTGATGCCTTAGGTAGCTCAGAGTTGCAGCAGGGTTTGGTTTGGTGTTCTGGGTGTAGCTGACACGCGGGAGGTGCCGGTCCCCGGAGCCAACCCCACACCACCCCACATCTCTGGGGACGTGCAGCCCTGCCCTCCCGCTGCTCTCTCAGCCCCTTCAATCCTGACAGCAGAGCTGTCTTGCCGTAATTTACTTACATATTTTAGTGACTGAGACCTTGTTTGCCTCCACTCAGCCAACAGAGCTTGAAAATCCTATTGCCCCTTCCCGCATCCGTGTGTCCTTGTCCGCCCCCCGTGCCCCGCTGTAGGTTTCTGCCCCGTGGGTGCCCTCCTGGGGCTCCTAATCCAGTCTGGTACCATCAGCATTTTCGTGGTGTCCTGGACCAGCTTCCCAGGGATGCAGAAATGTTATTAAATATGCAAACCCCGCAAAATTAGTGCGGAGCGTCTCAGCCCCCTTAACGAGCAAGGAGGAAATAAACCTGGAGGGTGAGGGTGGGCGAGGAGAGGGCCACGGCCCTGCGAGCCCTGTTACCACCCAGCGCAGCCTGGCAGGGAGCTGCCTACACCTGCCTGCACCGGCCCGCCCCGGCTGCAGCCCTCGGTGATGCTCAGCTGCATCCCAAGGTTCTGAGGTTTCCATGGCAACTCCCCGAGCATCCACGCTGCTGCTGCTGCCGAGAGCTATGGGGCCCTGCGCAGCGTTGCCTCCTCTGCCTGCCCTGCCTGTGCTCATGGAGGGCTCAGCAGCTTGCCAGCATGCCCAAACGTTTGGGAATTATTTGTATTTTTTATTATATTTGTATATATATATTTATACTTTTATAGACATTATTTCTAGATTCTCTGCAACTCAGGAGAGCCCTCTAGGAAGGTGGACGGGGGCAGGATTTTGCTTGCAGTGCCTGGGCATCACGAGGAAGCGATCCTCAAGGATCTCCAAAGGTCCCCAGCCGGAGGCCCAGGGACCAGGGCTTTGGCGTGGCGGGGTGCCGTGCCTGTTGCGTTTGTCGCCCCAGGTACTTGTGCACACTCGAGCGTGCGAGGACGCGAGTGTGGCTCCAGCGAACCGTGCGTGGGGTGATTTTGTGCCCATCTCATTCCTTCCTGCAACTCAGATCTCGAAACCCACCGGTCCCGTTAGGGTGCTTGGCCCATCTCTGCTTCCTACCGGCTCTTCTGCCCCTCGTTGGAGATAATAAATAAGAGCGAGCTGGCAATTAGCTCGCCTGCAGCGAGACACCCGAGCCCTTTATGCGGAGCCGCGTGTGCGAACAAGATTCTGGCGCAAAAACTTGAAACCAGCCACCTGGCTTCTCAGGCAGAGCCGAGCCCCTCTCCTGCTGAATGGCACTCAAAGGCAGATGATGACCATTATCCCAATCCATAGCAGCAAATGATGCATTTCCAGCCCTCCAAGTGCAGCCGCAATTAATCAGAGTCTATTTATGGCAGGCTATTCATCAAAAGGGAAGAAATCATCAACATTGTAATGGGAGGCTTTAATGTCCACGCATTCAGAAGCAAATCTCAGCAAGCTGCTTCCAATCTGCGCAAACATCTCGCTGCCGTGGAGCGGGAATACATTTCCATATTAATGACCTGAGGGGCTTTTATTACTTCCAGGGAATGTGCTGCTAACACAGATGAGAGTGCTCGCTCCGTCAGGATGAGGCCCTGGATGGGCAAAAGCTTTGAATTTGGGCAGGTGTCTTTGCCTGCCCCCTTGGCCCCTGCTGTTGCGTGAATTAAGTGACTTTTCAGCAGCGCCAGAGGCATGTTTTCAACTTGGGCCGTTGGTCTGGGTCATGATCTGATTATATTGACAACCACGAACGCATAGACAGGGTAAAAATCATCATGATCATCTTTCTGTGTTAATCCAGCGGCTCCCTCAGTTGAGCTGGTGGATGGATTTACCTGTCGGCGGGATTTGGGCAGGAGTAACGTTGCTTGTGAGGCTCCTGCTTCCTTGTGTCTCCTCTTGGGAGGGCGAGCTGTTGTGCGAGGGGGGGATTTATCTTAAAATCATAGACTCGTAGAACAGTTTGGGTTGGAAGGGACCTTTAAAGGTCATCTAGTCCAACCCCCCCTGCCACGAGCATCCTCAGCTGGATGAGGTCGGTGGTTTAGATGCTGAGGCTGATGGTGGAGAGCCGCGTTACTTTCCGAGAAGGCAGCAGGATTTTTTGCGATTCCCAGGCTGTTTTGGGAGTAACAGTCCTTTCCTCCCTGCCCAGCATCTCTAGTGGGTTATCTGGGAAGGAATCTCCTTCCCTCCTTGCTTTGTGCTGTTCAGTGGCAGCATCCAAGTCTCAGTAGTTTTTGACTGAATGAAAGAGGTAAAAATCCTTTGCTTCTTTCTGCTTATTTATTATGCAAAGTGCTGAAAGAGCCAGAGCAGAGGGAAGGGACTCCTCGTGCACAGATAACAAAATTACCCAGACATCAAGGCTTCCCACCGGGAACACTTGCTGGCAAAAAAGCTTTTTTTTTAAATCTTGCTCTAGCAGCTGTAAATTTGCAAAGCAGGAGCCAGGTTGTGGCCCTCGGGGAAATCTTAATTTGAACAAAGCAGCTCTGATGATTTCTGGGGATGGACAGGGAAACCTGGGAGTTACTTGAAAGCTTCAGGGCCGGGTGGGGTTTTTGTCTTCTGTGACACACAAGGCTAAAAACTGAACGTGCAGTGCAGAAAGGGGGGGTCAGGCGGTGCAAGTCTTGTGAGTGTTGGGATGAACTAATTCCCTCCTCTTCCTCTCCAGCTTCATCTCTTCTGGAGCATCCTTGCTGCTGGGAGGTCTTTCCTGGGACCGTGTCTGTCTGCTCTTGCTCCCTTTTATTTTATCTTTTATCTGTCCCTGGGACCTTACTCCTTCCTTAAATAGGCCTTAAATGGAGGGGCTACACCACAAGCAGGTCCTTGTGCAGTCCTGCTGTAACAGGGCTTGATGCAGAACCTACCAGATGATTTACACTCCTGGCCGTCAGTGATCCTGCAGAGATCTTGTGTGGTCCTTGCTTCAAACTTTTAATCAAGACGCCCCGAGGGGACGCCCCGAGGTCCCCACTGATGGACCGGGCAGATGTGAGGGACGCTGAGGGTGAGACCGACAGGGTCTGCAGGGCTGAGAGGTTCAGGCAAAGCGTGGGATAAACCCACTGGAGGTTTGCAGCCAGAGAAGCGTCCTTCCCCTCTGCCCCCAGCTTTGTCCTCCCTCGTCTTGCCCGGCCAGGCAGCAGGACAGCACCGAGCACTCCTCCACGTCCTCCCCCACGGTGCTGCAGGGGGACAGACGGACGGACAGAGCTGGATGTCAGGACAGCTCAGCGCAAGCCTAGCCTCTTCTCTCCCTTCTCCCTGCCTCCCTCCCGCGCTGTCCCCATCTACCCTCCTCCTCAGTCATCCTTTCCGACCGTCCTTGCTTCCAGCCCACGTCCCGCTGCTCGTTTCCACTCCGTGCCCCCGGCCCAGGTTTGATGATACCGTGATGGCTTCGGCTCTGAATCCTCCGTAATCAGCTGCGCTTCGCTGCCTGGCATTACAGATTGAAATAGCAATTTTTTAATTCTTTTTTTTTTTTTTTTTTGGCTGCTGTTGCGCCGAACAGCAGGAACACAATTAGCAGCAGCGTTAATGGAGCAATTTGAAGCTGGTCCCCCTCTGCTATGCCCTCCTGTGCCGTGGCTTTTTTTCTCACCTTTCTCATTTCTCACTTTCAGCAGCAAAATAACCCAGTGAGTTGAGAGGGTGCATCACCCCCCGCAATCACATCTAAAGCCTTTACTTTGAAAGGCAGCCTGCTGTTAATCATTAATAAACCAGCCAGAGACGACGCTGGATTCCTAGAAGGTTTCTATTCATAACGAGCGTCGATTAAAAAAAGTTCATCGTAGGAACTCCGATGAACGGATTGCGCCGACAGCTCTTGGACACCATCTCTCTGCCGGTCTGTGGAGCTCGGTGCAGGCACCGAGATGCTGTTGGAGGAGCCGAGATCTTCAGCTGGGTCTTGTCTGCTCCTCCCTGGAGCTGAGGGATGATGGTGGGAGCGTGTGTGGGTCCTGCTGGCCCCTGGGCACCCGGCTCCGTTCATCCCAGCACTGCCCATCCGGATAATTAAGCTGTGTTTTAAAAATAACCTGCGATGTGGCAGGGGTTAGTGTTTTATTTCCATCACCTCTTTAAATATGTATCTTAGGTCTGCCTGGTGAGAGACAGGACAGCTCATTAGCTGCAGATCTGGTGCTAATTGCCTGATAGGGAAGGTGAGTCATTCCCAAGCTGTTCCTTACTCATTGGACCGGGGAACAAGCACCAGCCAAAACAAACTCCTGCCTTTTCAGTGCTGCCGTGGCACGGCTGCAGGGTGGGGGTCCTGGTGAGACAGGGGTGCAGGGGAGCACGTGTGCTCGCTCCGAGCCCCTCACGCCGTGAAGGTAAGTCCCTTTCCAGCTATGATGCTCTCCTGGGGGGATGCTCTGCGGCGTGATGCCCCCAGACCCACCAGGTCCTGGCGCAGGCTCCGGCAGAGTCAGAGCCGCCAAATACCTATAAAATATTCCCTCTCGTGGGTTATAAATAGCATGAGATGCGACTGCAAGTAAAATCGCTTTTAATATAAAGTAATGAGACGAGGAGGAATGCAGGCAGGAAATATCACTGCTGCCGGGTCAACCTGGCTTTAGCTCTGAAATTAAACAGCCTTGGGGGATCCCAGGATAAATAAAGGTGAACAAATGGCTCCGAAGAGGAGATGACATCAAGGCTCACAGAGCAAGGCAGAGGTGCTCTGCCGGTCTGTAAATAGCAGGACCCTTTGAAGGGCAGCGGGCGAGCTCCTGCCCCTCCGGAGATTAGAAACACGCCGTTATTAGCTGTGTGGTGCTGCGAGGTGGCACGTGGGCTTGACCTTCCTGCCTTCCCCTGCGCCGCCGGCCCTCGGGCTGATGCTCGTAGCGTCCAGCTGGGCTCAGCTCAGGTGGGACCTGGGGAGGCTACGGGGGAGCTCCCATTTGCATCGACCGGGCTCCGGTGACTTCCAAGAGCTCCTGGACGTGGCAGGCTCAGGAAGCACCTTGAGCAAAGCCGACTTCTTGTTTTCTATTTTGGGCTATTTTAAGGCCCCAACTGGGACTGCCCAAACTCCAACTATAGCAGAAAAAAACCATTGCAATGGTAGGGGAAGGTTTTGAGGGTGAGGGAGAGCATAAGAGCATCTCCCAAAAGGAAGTGAACAGTTGAAAACCATTTTGGTACCTTCATCACAGAGGAGCCAAGTGACAGTCACAAAGCCTCCAGCTGCAGGAGGAGCAAAACCGGAATAAAATAAAAGCTGGACACTTGATGTGACAAGCCACAAAATTTGGGATAGGGACAAAAAGCAGCCAGAGGAAGCGAGGGCTTAATCACCTCAATCTGGAGATGGCTTCATTATTGTGGCTCTCACGGAAAACATCTATTCAAGGGCTAGACAAAAGGAACTGGGTATAATCAGGAGCCAGTGTGTTGAGCAGTGTTTCCCACACAAACAGCATCTTCCGAGATGAAAGAACAATTTACAAAACAAAGGCATGGCAATTCTTCCAACTGATAAAGAGTCCAACAATAGATATTTACCCGCTAATGAACACACAAAACGGCTGTGAAGGGAATCTTAATGAGGAGCTAGGAGGTGAAATCCTGTCCAGCAGCACGTCAGGAAATCTCAGTGCTCAGCAGCATCTGGAAAGAAGATTTCTTCCGCGCCTGCCACGCGCTGGCCAGTCCCCTTTGGTGCCTCTGGAGAGCAATGGAGCAACGCTGCATAGTGTGGTAAAGAAAGGGGGAGAAAAGTGCTCAGAATTACAGCTGTCTCCTTTACACCCAAATATTGCAAGCCCCTGCTGAGAAAATTAGTTGCCGTATAATTAACTCAGAATTATATTGGCAATAAATATGTAATTATATTTGTACTAGTACGGGCGGCTTGCGATTACAAATGGCGTTTAGCAAAACAAATGAACCAGCAAAATGGCCATCGGCATCCCGTAAAATGCCGGTTGGCGTTTTTTTAAACTGATTTACCAGAAGAAATTAAAACCGGGAAGACTGTCCTTCAGCAGCCCCGCGTCTGGACGGGGGAGAGACACTCCCGCTCTGCCGAGCCCGGGGTGCGCGTGGTCCCGCGGCCCGTCCCGCGCATCGTGCGGTGATTCGGAGTCTGGGCGCGATCCTCGCAGAGCCCTGGTCACCGCTGGCACGGGCAGCTCCGACGCTGGCCCTAAAAGTACCTTTTTTCTGGGAAAACCTGCCCAGGGGAGCAGGGCTCTGAGGGCACCTTCCCCCAGCTGCCTCTGCGGGGGGATTCAGGGGGGGAAAAGCTGAGTCTTGCACTCCCTAAGCTCACTTTATCCCTCCCGCGAGCTTTGTGCAGTTTTTGCTTTTGCCCGGCTTTGCTGAAGACTGGGAGGCTTTGGAATGGGTTCAGCGACGGCTCTGGAAGGGAACAGGGTCCCTTGCAGCCTTCAGCAGAGCCCGCCGAAAGCTCTGCTGCCTTCCAGAGTGCCCTGGGGCTTTCGCCAGGCTTTGCCGGTGCCCCCACGGGTCCTTTGTCCCGCTGGACTGGGCTGGGTGATGGGGAACCCTTCGGCTTTGTGCCTGATTGCTGCCTCCCCCATAGGATTCATCCTCACAGAGACATCTGCAAAGAAACAGCTTTTCGGGCTTCCCCTCCCTCCCCATGACAAGGGGAAATGGGAAAAGGGCTGGAAAGTGGATCTGGTGTGTGAGAAAAGTTCTTTACCACCAGAGATTAGGGCTTTCCTGGGCTGCACTCCCCCTCCTTTAACCCCCCTCTGCTCCAGACCCCCCTTTCTTTCCCAAGTTATTCCTCACTGCCAGCTAATTAAGGAGTCAACCCGCTCTGAACCCATAAGGTGCCACATGTTACAGCTCTGGGACCCTTCAGCATTAATTCAACCTATAATTGAGACTTTTTTTTTTACTGGCAGGCCAAGCCACCCCATCCTTCTCCTGGTAACACACGCCAGGGGTGGAGGTGATGCTCTGAGTGGTGAAAGCTTTCGAGGGAGCACGGCTGCAGGGCCAGTCGGGCTCTCTTTGCTTTCAACCCCTCCTTTTGAACGCAGAAGCTTTCTGGGCAGCAATTCTCTGATGCTCGTGAAAAATACACTTTCCTCTAACGCCTGCCAGCCCCATCCATCCTGCTCTGGCGCGAGGCTGGGACAGGAGAGGATGGATTGAGGAAGGTCTCCCCCGGCCCCCTCCCTACACTGCACGTTGCTTCTCTATTTCACTCGTAGCCTGAGGGCTTCCAGGCCATTTTCAGGTGTCCAAGGGATGCTCGTGGGAAAATAATGTGTGTGCACACGTATGCATAAAGGCAGTTCAGCATGGGAGGGGGTTGGAGGCCCAGACTGCTCAGAGCCAGCCCTACGGACTGCAGGGACCCTAATAAATAATATATATGCATCCAACAGGGAGTCCTTGCCCCGAGGAGCTCATGGGTTTAATTACAGGATGCCTAGAGGTAATAGGAGCATGGAGGCTGTGTGTGTGTAAACACTGAGGCATGCCAGCCCCTTCCCTATTCAACAGGGAGAGAGAGGAGTTTAGGTATAAGCGGATCAGCTGCAAGCTGACAACTTAAATATACGTTTGTTAAAAAAAAAAAAGCCACCAGCAGGAAGGTGTCTGTGCTGGGAGCAAGTGCTGCCTCCGAACATCTGCCTGGGAAGCTCCGGCACTTGCGGGGGAAACTGTGGTTGGGATAACAGAGGGGAAAGAGAAAAAGGCTGGGGGTGGTGGAGCCCGGGGGAAAGGGGATGGGGCAGGTGGTGGGCAGGGATGTCCCCTGCAGCACCAAGCGAACAGGGCCCCCAGCTCAGCCAGGCTGTAAATATTTCTTTGAGCCCCTTTCCTTGGGGAAATCAGGTCTGTGGATCCTCTGTACTCTGCCCCACCCCTGCCCTGCTCTTTGCTTTGAGGGTTGCAGCTCTGGGCTGGTTTCGTAGCAGGCAGCTGTGAGCATTTCCAGCTCCCCAGCTCTCCCTGGCAGCAGCCCAGGAGCCGTATCGGTCAGCAGGAGCACCCCAAAATCCCAAGCCAGGCTCCCCCATCACTAGGGCTCACCCCTTACCTCCATCAGCCGACAGGCACTGAGCTGTGATCCCCCCCCAAAATACCTCTGGTGCCCCAGCTCAGGCTCGAGCCAGCCCGAAGCCTCAGGAGGGAACCTGCTGCTGCAGTCTGGGGGGGCTGCGTCCAGGCGGGGGGGGCACAGCACCGACCCCAGCTCCCAACCTCCAGCCCTGCACAGGAGGGGGAACTTTCAACTCCCCCCAGCGCATCAGGGACTCTGCTCCTGCTGTTGTGGCAGCTAATTTTAGAGCTTATTTATTAACATTTTAACACAAAACGTGCATGAAATATTCACCCAGGGTGACAATGCATTTTACAGCAAGGGAAGCCTTAAATATTTAAGAGGCGTTTTGCAGTATCAGTGGCAGGAAGCATTTATGTCTGACTCACAGCACACCACCACAATTTGAGCTCGGCTAATCTCTGCTGCGGGTTTTAGCTACATACCCCATCCTTGGGGTGCTGGTTGGAGGTAGGGGGGGGCAACCCCCCCATTCTGCAGAGAGGAGCGAGATGGGGAGCTGCTCTTACACAGCAGAACCTCTCCCAGGCTGCTTTTGCAATGGTAGGAGCAAAGTCCTTCCCCTCTCTGTGCTCTTGCTCCCCCAACCCCCCCCAGCTCAAACTGGCAGCCCAGCAAAGCCAGGGACAAAGCCCTGAGGTTAAGTCTGGCTTTACAGCCAAGGGACGAGCTGCGTTTAGATGACCAGAGGCACCAGTCACATTCTCTTTATTCCATATCTCTAGAGCACGGATGCTCGAGCAGCAGCTAGAACGGACACGCAGCTTAACTGAAACCTGCACAAACCGTGAAACTCCCCGTCCCCGATCCTATTAGGAGAGGCGTTTAGGAACAGCCTAAGTTTTCTGAGCAGGGATGACAGGCTGTAAAGCCCTTCAGAAGAGCCTGTTAGAAGAATAACCTTCCCGGGGATCAGAGTAAACCAGCACCATCTTCTGCTGCGTTGGGAGAATAATTTGTAGCTAAAGCCACAAGATTAAGGAGGAGGTGTTGCGCGGAGTTTTTAAGACTGTTACAAAGCTGAGCCCGTCAAACTGCAGCCAGAGGGAAGGTGAGGTTTCATCCAGCCACAATCCAGGGCTCCCCCCAGATTTTAAGCAAAGTTTGGAGATCTATGTCCCCCATCTCACCAGCGCTGGAGTCCTGAGACGAGAGGACACGGTGTTGGCAGGTGGTTTTGTGGTCAAGCAGCCTCTGGCTCGCTGGAGGAGGAGCTGCCGAACATCTCCTGGGAGGCATAGGTCAGGTAGAGAAAACCATCCTCGTCCTTGTTGTCCCGGTACAGCTCCTGCATGGTGACGGCCATGTTGGGCAGCCCCTTGTTGTTCACCAGCAGGTAGAAGGTCTGGGAGGAGGCCAGGCAGAGCCGCGTCCTGCCGGGAAGAAGGTGAAGGCGGCACGTGGGTGAGCATCGCCCAGCACTGGGCAGCAGGGAAGGGCCCTAGAGAGGGCAAATCCACGGGGCCACGGTGCTGGCTCAGGCATTTAGTGGTTCCTCCTAAAGGGACCGAGCTTTGGTGTCACCTCCCTCAGGTGCCAGCCACCCACCAGCACCCACAGACATAAAGGTGGGGGCTAGGGCACGGCCAGCTGCTCCACAAAACCTCTGTAAGGGCCTCCCTTGGGTGCCAGTCACCCACCAGCACCCACAGACGTGAAGGTGGGTGCTGGGGGACGGCCAACTGCTCCCCAAAACCTCTATAAGGGCCTCCCTTGGGTGCCAGTCACCCACCAGCACCCACAGATATGAAGGTAGGTGCTGGGGCATGGCCAACTGCTCCCCAAAACCTCTGTAAGGGCCAAGCCCCAGCCATGAGCTCTCAGCTCCATCTGACCCGAAGTGGGCTGCCCACATTTGTCCCTGGGAGGGTTCTCGACCCAAAGGGTTCAAGCCAGCTGCAAGCCTGCTGCTCATTTGCAGGGCTGCTAATCACCTACCCCCAATTAGCAATTTACCTGTGCTGCAGGTCCCCAGGAAAAGAGCTAATTGTCACCTTTTATCCCAGCAAGGATGAAGGAATTCTGCCATAATGCCTTGGCAAGCAAATGCTCTTTGCTGATTGCAAAGGCTAATTGCGTTAGGCTGAGTCTAAGCATTTGCCCAGTGGAACAAGCAGCTGAAGTGGCTTCTAAGCTGAGCTGTTTCACAAGACCAGCTGCATCCAGACTGAGCTTTTGCACCACTCTGGGGCTGTGGAGCCCCCGCCTTGCCCCAAGCAAGCCTTGGCCCCTCTGCATCGTTAACCACTCACCGCAGGGTGACAACGAACTGGGACAGGGGCAGGTCCTGGGATACCAGAAACTTGGTCCTGGTCAAGGGGGGCAAGGTCTTCTCCCTCTGGTAGCGCTCCACAACCACCTGCAGTGGGGAGACGGGGAGGCTTTGGGACCACGCTCACGGGGTACGCAGAGAGGCAGAGCCGTGGGCTTCCGAATCGAGCCATAAAAAGTCTTCAGCAAAGACTCATGGCTCGTCTTTCAGCGTTGGTGGCCACAAAGAGAGCGACACGCAGCCCTTACCGGGATCTTGTTGGGATATTTTATCCGGATCTCTGTCACTTCGTGCATCCTGGTGGCTGCAGGAGAGAAAAGAAGGAGCAATAAGTGCAGCCCAGCACCGTGTCTCTGCTCTGCTGCTCCCCTTGGCCCCAGGAACGGACCGAGGCTTCTCCTCTGCTTGAACGGGCGGGAGCTGCTGTTGCCTGGCTGCATCTTCAGGAGGGAGGTACAGGCAGCTCGAGGTGCAGGCAGGATCTGTCCTAAGCCCTGCCATGGGCTCCTAATATGGGCTCATCCTGCCCCACCTGGGCTGGGAGCAGCTGGGATGCTCAGCAGGGGGCTGGGCTCTGCTGGGATGGGTGGGTGGAGAGGAGCTGGGCTTTGCTCCTTGCAGAGGTTTTGGGGAGCAGCTGGCTGTGCCCCAGCACCCAACCCCAGCCAGTGGGTGCTGTTGGGTGACTGCACCCGAGCGAGGTGACACCAAAGCCCGGCCCTGTCAGAAGGGACCAGTGATTTCCAGTCCGTTTTCCCACCAGGCCGGTGTTTACTGACGCAGGTTCATCTTCCCTGGGACAGGCCCCTCCTCGAGCCCCGGCAGGCAGTGAAGGCACTTTTATTTTCTCCGTTGATGTGCCTGGAATTAGGGCTTTTTTTAAGCCTTTCTATCCCCTGGTTCATCCGAAAGTCCCTGGCCCTGTGCAGAAGCTGAGCGAACGATTCCAGCCATGACGCTGCGCTGTGGATTAGATAATAATTGATGGTCCGAGGCGGTTATCGCGGCCGGCAATAACTCAGCACGTGCCTGCTGGTGGAGTTATCGATGGAGAAGGGGGTCTGGCGGTGTTTGCCCCCCTGCCCCATCCCAGCCCTGTCCCTCTCTGCCCCGGGGGGTGGGCGGTGAGGGATAACACCCTGCCCTGGCACATCGATCCCCCCCGGAGCGGGACCCGGCTGCGGGCGCTGCCGCTACCCGGCAAATGCCGACATGCGTTATCCTGACAGTTTAATTCTTGCGCTATCTCTGTTTTGATTTAACGAGGGGCTCGTGTCAGGTGGGATCCATAAAGCTGCCGAGGAGCCGGCTCATTCGCATGCTGCAGGTATTTTTCATGCAATGCCAATTCCCTGGGTCAGGAGAGAGGCGGCTTTCGAAAACAAATTAGACCCCATTATGCCAATTAGACCCCATTTGTCTTTTTATATTTTTTTTTTCCCCTTCATTTTTCTTCCAGAGCCGCTCATGCGTGCTCCCACCCCTCTGCCACCTCTGAAAAGGGAGGAGGAAAAAGCAGCCCAGCTCATTTAGACATGCCAGAGACTTAAATTAGCCTCGTTTAAATAAGCTCTTTGGCATAACGGGTCCTTTTGGGCTGCAGCTGCTGGAGGAAGGAGGTGGCTCGGGAGGAGACGCTGCCTTCGGAGGGATGCACCTTGCTGAGCATCCCGGGCGCATCCCGGGTTCCGGCTGCCGGCGTCATCCCCGCAGTGAGGCGAAATCCCGGCTGGGTTTGTCCCCACCCTGCACCGAACATCTCAGCCCCTGCCCCGGGGTGTAACAGAGCACAGGCCAATCATCACCCCATTTTTTTCCTGATGTTTCATATACATATTTAATATATTTTGCCATTGTGCAATATATTAGTCTGTATTACTTAGCCATAAAAAAAATAAATCTCGCAGACACACTCATCACTGGTTTGGAAAATTACATTAGCAATATATATTCCATCTGTGTAGCAAGTTAAGCCATTATAAATTTATACCCCTAATAAATTTAATTCTGGAAAGTTTGCCTGGGATTTGAAGTGGAGTTTCACGGGGGATTTCTTAACAATAAACTGATAAATATTAAAGCGCCTCTCAATTCGCTAATAAAAGGAATCGATTACTGTTCGCTGACTTAATTCTGCTTCCAAGCAAATGCTAATGGCTTTGCTGTGAGCAGAAAAAGTTGTGAATTAAAAAAAAAAAAAATAATTAAACCCTCCATTTAAAATTAGTTCATTAGCGGTGAGCATCTATTATTTATCGCTTTAATTTCCAACTATTGCTGCGGTACGGGGCTGGGCTTTGGAATCCCGGGTCGTCATGGAAATGGGATGCTTTCGTTAGCATGAGCTAATTAATTAAAGATGAAGGGAAATTGGTTTTTCCTGATTTGGGGAAGGGGGGAGGTTTTTACATCCATGCTTTGTCCCTGGCATCGTCCCCTCTGCTGAAACGGGGTTTGTATTTGCCAAATCTGAGCCAGGAGCCTCACGTGGAGCCCGAGCATCCGTGAGGAGCCCCTGAGATTAATTTCCTCAGAGACTAAATATCGCCAGAATAATCCAAATAAGATAAAATAAATAATAAAAAAAAAAAAAAATGCAGGCGCAGAGCTGGGATAGGGGAGGTAAAATTTATACCTCCAGCTTCCCCAGCTGCCAGCTTCGCCTGCGGAAAGTGGGATCTCATCTGTATTCCTGCCTGCCTGCTCCGGGCCCTCGCGGAGCAAATTTCAGCTGAAACTCATAAATAAATCCTCTTCTGCACAAGTTAAGTTTTATTCATAGCTCATTTTGTGATACACTGGAATAAAATAAAATCTAAAAAAAAAAAAAAAAATCCCCCTAGATTTATCTTTAATCTCACATTAAATATTAAAGTGGGAATCTCATCCCAGCCCGTGGCCAGGGCTGGGGGCAGAGGGACCCCATCGCAGGGGGGGGCAGGAGGGTTTTGGGGGTCTCTTGCCCCCCCCCAGGCTCTTGGGGCTCCCCGTTATCTTTGCTGCACAGTGTGTGGGGGGGGTGCGCTCAGCCATACCCCAGCACCCCTCAAACCTGCCCTGGGATTTCAGCGCTTCGCTGTATATTTTAGCTAGAAGATATAAAACATCCCTCTATATTACAGTTAGATATATTATAGCTAATATTTATGTATTACAGCTAAATTTTCTATATATTATAGCTAAGATGTATATATTCTAGCTAAGTTTTCTAAATATTGTAGCTAAGATGTATATATTCTGGCTGACTTCTATACATTGTAGCTGTCTATATTACAGCTAAGACCTACACATCATCGCTAAGATGTGTGTCTTATGGTTAAGTTTTATATATATTGTAGCTAATATGGATATATTCTCGCTAAGATTTCTATATATTATTGCTAAGATGTATATGTTATAGCTGACTTCTATGTATTATGGTTAATACATATATATTATAGCTAAGACTTCTATATATTCTAGCTAAGTTTTCTCTATATTGTAGCTGATACGTATATATTGGAGCTGACTTCTATATATTATAGCTAATATGTATCTGGTATAGCTAAGTTTTCTATATATTATAGGTAAAATGTATATATTCTAGCAAGGTTTCTATATATTATAGGCAATAAGTATATATTCTAGCTAAGTTTTCTATATATTGTAGCTAATATGTATATATTAGAGCTGACCTATATATTACAGCTAATACATCTATATTATCACTTTCTACACAGTATAGCTAATACACATCTGGTATAGCTAAGTTTTATATATATTATAGGTAATATGTATATATTCTAGCAAGGTTTCTATATATTATAGATAATATATCTATTCTAGCTGTTTTCTATATATTATAGGTAATATGTATCTATTCTAGCAAGGTTTCTATATATTATAAGCAATATGTATATATTCTAGCTAAGTTTTCTATATATTTTAGCTAATATGTATATATTGGAGCTGACTTCTATATATTATAGCTAATACATATCTGTTATAGCTAAGTTTTCTATATATTATAGGTAATTTGTATATATTCTAGCAAGGTTTCTATATATTATAGGCAATAAGTATATATTCTAGCTAAGGTTTCTCTATATTGTAGCTCATATGTATATATTAGAGCTGACTTCTATATATTACAGCTAATACATATCTGTTATAGCTAAGTTTTCCATATATTATAGGCAATAAGTATATATTCTAGCAGTTTTCTATATATTGTAGCTCATATGTATATATCAGAGCTGACTTCTATATATTACAGCGAATACATCTATATTATCACTTTCTATGTATTATAGCTAATACGTATCTGTTATAGCTAAGTTTTCTATATATTCTAGGTAATAAGTATATATTCTAGCAAGGTTTCTATATTATAGGTAACATGTATCTATTCTAGCTGTTTTCTATATATTATAGGCAATAAGTATATATTTTAGCAAGGTTTCTATATATTGTAGCTGGTATGTATATATTCGAGCTGACTTCTATATATTACAGCTAATACATATCTGTTATAGCTAAGTTTTCTATATATTATAGGTAATATGTATATATTCTGGCAAGGTTTCTCTATATTGTAGCTAACATGTATATATTCGAGCTGACTTCTATATATTACAGCGAATACATCTATATTATCACTTTCTATGTATTATAGCTAATACATATCTGTTATAGCTAAATTTTCTATATATTATAGGTAATTTGTATCTATTCTAGCAAGGTTTCTCTATATTATAGGCAATGTGTATATATTCTAGCAAGGTTTCTCTATATTGTAGCTGATATGTAAATTCGAGCTGACGTCCATATCTTACAGCTAACACATCTCTATCACCACTCTCTACGTCTCCCAGCTAATCCGTATCTCTGAGAGCTCGGGGGTTTGCACACATTGTCGGTGTCCAGCTGTATCCTGGAGCAGGTGTCTCTCCCGGGGTCGTGCCCCGCTCCCCGCTGCTGCTCCTCACCGGGGGAGGAACGGGGGACGCCCCGGGTGAGCCGACAGCCCGCTTCCCCCGCCAGCAGCAGTTCGGGGCCCCGGGGAAGACCCCGGCCCATCAATTCTCCCCGACGAGGGACCGACAGCCCCGGCCGGGGCAGCAGCTTCGGCGGCGGGTGGGCAATAAAGCCCCCGCGGGGGCCGGGGAGCGGGCCCAGGGTCCTGAGGGCAGCCAGGCCCAGGGCTCCAAGCCCGGCTTTTCCTTTTCCATGGCCTATTTTAGCGCTGCCAGCTATACACTCCCGCTGCTAACCGCTTCCCTTCCATAAATAAGCCTCAATTATTGAGCTCCTGCTGGTTTTTCGTTCGGGGGAAAGTCCCCGGCGGGCCGTGACGGGCGCAGCGGCTGCAAACACAACAATACGGCTCCGCAGTAAACATGATTAGTGCTGTATCCCCGGCTCGGGCAGGCGCGGGGGTGGATTTGCTGATGCTTAATGACGAAGCGAGTTATTAACGGGAGGGCTGGTGCTTGGCGAGCTGGCAGACAGTCACCCGGGCTCGAATGGGGGTCCCACCGGGGTCCCACCGAGCCCACGCTGCTGGGCACGCGGCGCAGGGTCCGTCATAGCCCCGGTGAGGGGTTTCTCAGGACTTGGGCACCGCAGGCGTTGGGCACGTCCGAAATATTTTGGGAATCCTTTTTTAACACCATCCAAAGGAGCCGCAGCCACCACCGCCCTCCGGCTCGGGCGCTGCGTTTCCCGCCGCCCCCCCCCTCCACCCCCAGCTCCATCCCCAGCCAGGATCGGTGCTGAATAACCAATTCGCCTCCTGTTAGGGCTGAGCCTTCGCGAGAATTACAATAAGCTGGAAAAACCCAGCCTGCAGGATGAGTGATTTTGGGCAGGGAGACAGGCTGTTTTCCAGAAGAGTTTCTACATCTGTAAGGTTATTAAGTGCCCTGGGTTATTTTTTTTCCCACCCCTCCTTTCTTTTGTAGCCTAATAAATAGCGGCACAGAGGAAAAGCACGTTGGGGTTGGGTTTTTTTTTTCCCCAGCTGTAGGCACTGACCGAACGTGCCTTGAGCAGCAGCTGCACTGCAGCACTCGCTGCATCGCCTCGGCGGGGACGGGGCTCTGGTCCCATCCCTGTCCCCACGCAGGGTCCCCCTCTAAGGCCACCCAAAGCTGAGGGATGCAGGGAAGGTGACCAAGGTCCCCAAGTGGCAGTCAGTGGCATTGTCCTTGTCCCGGTGCTCCCCTCCCAGGGAGCCTTTTCCCAAAGCTTTATCTCAGCCCTGTCAATGTTTGTCACCGAGTCCACCGGCCCAAGCGCTGTGGTGGCATTTTGGGGGATGAAGCCACCCTGGGTGAAGGTGGAGGATGATCACCAGCACCCGGGGAGGGGGAGAAGCGGGAATACTTCTGGGGAGAAGCTGCAGGGCTCGGTGAGGGGGTTTGGCTGTGGAATGCCACCCCTGTGGCTCCGTGTTGGCACTGGAAACAACCAAGTGTGGCACAGGCCCATCCTGCGTGGAGCTGCCAGCGATGCCGAGGTCCAGAGACCCTCTGTGGTGCCCGATCCTGTGCCCCAGGCACAGCCCCAGGCCCAGGACTCACTGCGGGGGTGGGACACTTGTCTGGGATGGGGTGGGATTTGGGATGGTATTGGGATGGGGATGGGATAGGGGTGGGATTGGATAGGAGGGGATGGGAATGGGGATGAGATGGGATGGGGATGAGGATGGGGATGGGATGGGATGGGGATGGGGATGGGATGGGGATAGGATTGGATAAAAGGGGATGCGGATGGGATTGGCTGAGGATGGGATGGAGATGGGGATGGAGATGGGATGGGACTGGGGATGAGATTGGATAAAAGGGGATGCAGGAGGGGAGGGGAGGGGAGGGGAGGGGAGGGGAGGGGAGGGGAGGGGAGGGGAGGGGAGGGGAGGGGAGGGGAGGGGAGGGGAGGGGAGGGGAGGGGAGAAGGCAGGCATGCATCCCACTCCCAGCCCCTTGCAGTTCCCTGCTCATTTTGCACCGCAGCAGCCAGCACCCGCTGTGTCCCTCCTGCCATGGTCACCTCCTGTCAGGGGGAAAAAAAACAACCCTGAACCCGCCCCTTGCTTTGCTGGAAGCCGCGGGGTGAGAAACGAGCTCTCCTCGCAGGCCAGCAGCCTCCGTGCTGCGGGCTGAGCCCGGATTAATAGCTCGGTCCACAGGTCGCTTGGATACAGCCTCTGCCGAGATGGGGAGCCTTGCTCAGGCACAAATTGCTAAATAATCACTGCAGGGGGGTTGCCAGCCACTGCCCAGCGCTGGCAGGCGTCTGGCTGCACATTGCACACCCCTCACACAGCGCAAAGGCCTCCATCCTCCTCCTCCTCCCTTGGCTTTGCTCAAGAACCGCCCTGGCCATGCCAAGCTGGGCGCCAGAGCCATGCCCGCTCTTGGCCGCTGGCCCACACGTGCTTCCGACAGCAAATTAAACTCCCTGTGTGAGCAAGTCTCAAGCCACAGAGTAAAAAGTGGCCGGCGGGGGCTTGGCCAAGCTGCCCTCCACGTCCCGCTCCCGGGGGCTGGGGCAGAGCCACGTCGGCTGGGGCTCGCAGCGTGGGGTGAATCGCCTTCCCATGGTCCCAGCCCGGCTGGGATGCGGGGATGAGGCTGGAACAGCAGGGCTGTGCGCCAGGAGATGCTGCCTGTGCAGGGTGGGAGCCCAGCACCCAAACCCAGCAGCACCCTGACGTGCCCCCATCACCCAGACGGCACCGGGGCCGATGTTCTTCCCCGAGTGCTCTGCAGAAGGGGCACACGAGGGTCTTCTCCTCCCCCAGGACCTGTTGCTGCCCCCTGCCAATGAGCCCATCAGCAGGGTTGGGGTGAGATGAGCTTCCCAGCACCCCAAAACATGCCACCACGGCGGGGGGGGCCGCTGAGACCCAGCATCATCACAGCTCTCCAAACCCACTCCTCTCGCACACAAGCAGCTGAAGGGATTAACGAGGATTATCCTCTTGTTCCCCACTCCTCTGTCAAGAGGAGAATAAACGTGACAAGGTGCTTCCAGCTTCAATTTTATGCTCTCAACCCAGGCGCCGGCTCCATGATACCATTCCTGGGGTGGGGATGGGGCTCCAGGGCTGGACCAGCCCCCCCCATCCCCTGCCCAAAGCCTGCAAAGGTCCCAGGGCTGCAGTGGGGAATCAAAAGGGCTGATGTCACCTCTGTGGGCTTGAACGCGCCCTGTCCCTCTCCCCATCCTTGTCCCCATCCTGCCAGCATCCCCACGCAGATCTCTGCCCAGGTTTGGGGTGTCTCTGCTTGCACTCCCCCCCCCAGTTTGCACAGCATCCATCCTGCAGGGTCCAGGCTGAGCCGTAGCCCTGGGAATCACAGCTCTGCAGCACGATTTTACAGCATCATTTTAAGCTTTATGAGGCCTTATCATGCCCATGGGAGGTTTACCTGAGTGGCGAGGCTGCCTCTGAGCCTCAGGCAGCACCAGTCCCTCAGCCTCCTCCTGCCCTGTGTCCCTCCTGCCCTTAGTCACCTCCTACCCCATGTCCTCCATCTCTCCTCCACCCCTTCCATCTCCTGACCCCTTCCATCCCCTCCACATCTCCTCCATCCCTTCCATCTCCTGACCCCTTCCAAACCCTCCACATCTCCTCCATCCCTTCCATCTCCTCCAACTCCTTCACATCTCCATCCCTTCCATTTCCTCCACCTCTCCTCCACATCTCTTCCATCCCTTCCATCTCCTTCACATCTCCTTCAGCCCTTCCATCTCCTCCAACCCCTCCACATCTCCTCCATCTCTTCCATCTCTTCCACCTCTCCTCCACCCCTTCCATCTCTTGACCCCTTCCATCTCCTCCACATCTCCATCCCTCCCTGGACAGCAGGTTCCTCCTCTTCCCCCGGGCCAGGATCCTGCTGCCCCAACCTTGCTGGGTGCTTATTTTGGTGTGAGCCACCCATGCAAGGTCTGCTCCCTGCTTTGCAGGGTCCGCTCCCCCCCGACTTGCCGCAGTTGCACTATAATTTCCCTTTCCTTCCTCCTCGCCTTGCCCAGCGCTGCTGTAATTTCCCCAGCGCCGCACCCACATGCATTAAACATGCCCATAAACAACATTGCTGGCTGCCGGTGCACATCTGGAGGAGAGGGCTGGAGATTACAGCCGGCTGCCGGCATCCGCCAGCGGAGAGGATACAGGAAAAGGGGGGAAATCAAGCCATCAGGTGGTAAATAATATTTTTTTTAAAAATCAGGGAAAAAAAGATATCAGCACAAGCCCCATCAAACGTCAAAGAGACCGTTTTTATTTGCCATCAAAATAAAGATGTAAATTGGAAAAAAAAAAAAAAACCAAAACCAAAAAAATGACCAAGGTCAGCTCAAATGAAGGCAGAAGAGATCCATGCGCCATGAACCGCGGGAAGAAACCAAAGAAATATAGAAAAATAAAAATCAAAGAGGAGGAGGAGGAAGGCTCCATCCCCTAGAGAGAATGGCCAAGGCTGAAGTGTAGAAAAATAAAGAGCTGGGGAGGGAGAGCAGAGGAGTCCAGCGCGGGGTCACAGCTCGCCCGACGTCTTTATGACGTGGAAGAGCGTGACGTTGTAGATGACCTGGTGGCCGTTGTTCCAGGTGTAGAGCACCCTCTCCCGCGGGTTGTAGTCCAGCATGGATATGTGGGAATACTGGTTGTGGAAGGGAATATCCGTGTATTCGTAGCTGGAAGTGTTTGTGTAGTAGGCAAAATAGATCTTGGCGCCTGCGAGGTGGGAGTTGGTGACGTAGAGCGTGCCGCAGATCATGAAGGACTCTCCGGCGCTTCGTTTGGGGTAACCCGTGTCCCAGCTACGCAGGACCTCCAGCGTCTGGGGGTCCACCCGGCTCACCACGATGTTGCCAGCGTTTTGGTTGGTGGTGTAGACGGCCCACAGCCCGCTCTCGTCCACCATGAAGTCGATGTCGGAGAAGCCACCCCAAGAATAAGGGAAGGTGTTGTTGTAGCCGGCGCCGGCGAGGCTGCGCTGCACCAGCACGCTGCGGGAGCGGAAGTGGTACTTCACCGCAATGTTACTCTGGTATTTGTTGTAGTAGAGGGACCCGTTGAAGACCACGTGGCCGGTGCCGGCCCAGGGATGCGGCAGGAGATGCTGCACGAAGTTCTGTCCCGTCACGAAGTCGTTCAAGGTCCGAAACTCCAAGACGCGGCGACCCTTGTAGTAACCGTCCATGTACCACACCTGCAGCGGGCTCAGGTCAGGGATGCCCGGCCAAAACGGGGCCCCCACCCCCATCAAGATGGGCTGCCAGGACAGACGGACACAGCCCACGTCCTGCCCAGCCCCCCCCAGCACATGCAGCCCTTTACACTGCTGCCACGCGCCAGGACACGCAATTTTTCTGGCTTCCCTCTTCACACATGTTTTCTGCTCTTTCTGCAGATCAAATGCCTGGCTAATTTTTAATAAGAGGGCGTGCTTCGTTAGCAACACCCAGCCTGATTGAGTTCCCAGCCTGCCGAGACTCCCAGGAAGCTCCTGCCCAGCCTCCCGGCGCGGCAGCCCGGTTGCCTCCGTTAGCACTTGGCAGAGCTCCGCAGAGGCGGCGAGTGCCCCACGCGCAACGGAGCAGAGGGTCTGCGCCCCGGCGAGCGTCGACCCAGGCACGGGCACCCCGGTGAGCGTCTAATCTGGGTGCACGGGCAGCGCGGGCAGCGTGCACCCCAGGGACGGGTCCCTGTGGAGGCACAGCCAGGAGGGATGCGGCAGCACGAGCCAGGCAGGTTTCAGGGGACACGGTGCCCGAGGAGTGCTGGGGTTTCACAAAAATTCACAGCCAGCGTGCCAGAAGAGCTGCCCACCCACGAAATTCACCTCTGCTTGGGTCTGGGAGGGTTTTGGGGAAAAACACCCCGGAAAGAGCCACACAGGAGCCACGGGAAGCCCCGGCAGGGCTGTCCCCACCCCCGTCCCCACGGTGCCTGTGCCACTCACCCGGCTGTCGGCGCTGGGCGTCATCGTGTCGGTCATCCACGAGCCGAAGCGGGAGCCCGACGCTCGGATGGTGATGGGATTGCTGACACCCGTCAGCTTCCCGCAGCCTGGGGCGGGCGGACAGAGTTCGGGGTTAGGGGGGGGAATCCAGGACCACGACGTTGCCCAGCTCCCTCGGGTCCCGTGGGCATCACGCACCGAGTGGGGAGGAACCAGGGCTCCCCTTCACCCCAGGGACCTCCCAGGTTCTCGGGGAACAGGGCAGCAGGATGGGGGGTGCTTAAGGAAGAGGCACCACTGGGCTCTGGCAGCGATTCCTGAGCAAG
This sequence comes from Strix aluco, assembly GCF_031877795.1. Classification (NCBI taxonomy): domain Eukaryota; kingdom Metazoa; phylum Chordata; class Aves; order Strigiformes; family Strigidae; genus Strix; species Strix aluco. Next base: position 634,948 of record NC_133968.1, read on the forward strand.
GAAAGGCGGCTCTGCACAGATCCCAGGGCCCAGCTGCACCCACAAACACCCGTTGGCACGTACCGGAGGACGCTGGGCTGCCGGTATTACTATTATTATTATTATTATTATTTGGAAGATATCAGCAGTGCAGCAAAACAGGAGGCCCAGCACGCAGGCAGAGCGCCCGGCAGCTGCAGGCAGCAGCAGCAGCAGCTTGGATTCTCTGACAGGGGAAGCTGGCAGCATTGGCTGCCCGCCCTGCCTGCACAGGCAGGAACCCCGGGCATCCCGGCACGGGCAGGGACACTGCTGTGATCGGGGGACCTGGGTGCCCACCCAGAGCAGAGCCGAAGCAGGGGGGATCATACCCAGTTTTTGCATGCAGGCGTGCAGCCGCGCCTCCAGCATCAGCACCCGCTGCTGCAGCTCCTCGTAGTCGTAGGCCCCCATCTCCTCCTGGATGGCCAGCAAGCTCCCGGAGAGGTTCCTCACCTCCTCCTTCAGGTGCACGATCAGCCTTGTGTCCGACTTGTACTGATCCAGGACGGGCATCAGCGGCAGCAGCTCCGTCATCTTGTCCTTGAGCTCCTGTTTCAGGGGCGCAAGGGGAAAAAAAAAAAACACCTCCCCCTTTTAAATTTAAAAATTAACGGAGATAAATTAAAAAATTTGGATAAAGAGCGAACAGCCTGGAGTTGGTGCTCGCTCCCACGCCTGCTGTCTGTCTGTCCATCCCTCTGGGGGGAGCAAGGAGCCCTCCAGCACCCAGCGCCACAGAGACAAACGAGCCCTATTCCCCAGGTCGGTAATTAATAACAATTACAAGGCTTTGCATCTTCCAAGCTCCTGGGGAGCGGGAGCTAATGAAGCACCCGCAGCCGATGCCATCGCCTCGCTCCGCAGAGCAGGATGCGGCCCCGCTGCGGGTGAGATCCCCCACTCCGGTGGGGTGCTGGGCACGGAGCGATGGAGGGATGCAGGATGCTGCAGTGACGGTGCCGGGGGAATAAGAGCAACAGGTCCAGGGTTTAAAAATCTCCACTTATTTTAGCATAAGGAGATGGTTAAGATGCACTTTGGGCACGGCCTGGAAGCACCCAGGTAAAGGCTCAGCACCCTGGATCAGCCACGATGGGCCTTGCTGGGTTTGTGCCCCGGCACGGTGGGGAAGCGGCGTGGGGGAGCTGGGCAATGAGCCGGCCCTGGCTATGAGCCGCTCCGCCGAGTCCCCTTCGCTCAAGGACGCTGTAAATCCACAGCCGGCACCTCCGTCCCGCTCCACGGCCCCCGGCCCTGCTCGCCAGCCCACGGCTCAGTGGTTTTCCCCAGGAACAAGCCCGGCTCGCCAACGCCTTTCCTCCCTCCTGGTTTTTTCTCTCCGGGCAGCGTTCCCGGGCCGCCGTTCCCGTGGCTCGGCAGGATTGCAGCCCGGTCACGGGGCTCAGCATCTCCTGCTGTGATTAAACCAGCCGAGACATTTGCTGCGGCTCCGATGTTTAATCAATGTCTCGTCTCTGCAACTGTCAGCACCCAGCGTCCACCCGAGCATCCTCCGGCCCATTTCAGTGCAAGAACCAGCCGCTCCCCAGACAGAAACACTCTTCAGCTGTCAGGATGAAGCCTTGAGGCTCCCAAAATAAACCAGTGCCCCGGCGGGGGGGTGGTAATGGGATTTCTTGGGGGCGCGAAGCCGCTGCAGCACAGGCAGAGCGTTGATGCGCAGGCTGCATCGATCGGGACGCGGCGCTGACGGCTGCCACCCGTCAGGTGGAAATCGTGGCTCTGGCAGGGAAGAGCCGCTTTTTGTTTAATTAAAGGTGTCGATTCGCAGCCAGATGGGCTGGGAATTGGCCATCCCTGCTGTCCTGCCACCGGCACAGCTCCCCCCACAGCACCTGGATGTAGCCCCGGGTCGCTTTGCCCTGCGTGACCGGGCACCCGCACGTATCCTGCACGTGCCACGGGGATGCTCAACCCTGGGACCACCCCAGGGATGCTCGACCACCCAAAAGCACGACCCCTCCCAGGGCGCCCACCCCCATCGTAGCATCATGCGGCACCACGCCCTCGGGGGGGGGCTGCCCACGGGGTGCGAGAGGCATCGGGGTGGGGAGGGGGGGGCGCGGGCTCACCTGGAAGCTCTTGGCGTTGAGGCTCTTCTGGCTCTCAGCAGCCACCTTCAGCCTGGAGTCCAAACCCTTCATCAGGGACTCGGTGTTGCGCACGTACTGGAGGTCCCGGTAGGTCCGGAGGTCCAGCACCTCCATCGACTGGGAGATGTTCTGCACCTGCATGGCAGGATGAGGGGGGGGGTGATAAAGCCCTCGGTCTAATTAACACAGCCCCCTGCTGCTAACGAAGAGGCCTGAGCTGGAGAAATTTGGGGTGCAGAGGCAGAGAGGGGATGGGGAAGGGAGAGCAGCCCCCAGGACCAGCCCAGGGGTGCTGGTGGGGAGTTCCCATCCCGGTGTCCCCATCCCCAGGGAGCCAGCGGCCGAGCCGCTCCCCGCTCCGCCACGCCGGCGTTTATGTAAACGCTTGCGAGAAAACTCTTCCCCCTGCAGCTTTAATGTATAAAATGATGCATTTTACTCATCCTGCTTCAGCTGTTATTTGTTTTTTTAAACCACCCGAGTGCACATTTCCCAGCCTGGTCTATGAGCTTTCCTTCTTTAATTTCATCTGCCGCAGCCAGCAAAGTTATTTTATTTCCATGCTTTCAAATGACGCGAACGTGACCATGTTCCTCAAGCGGTTATTTATTTATTAGCGCCAGCCCCGCTGGTATTTACGGTGCTGCCGCCACCTCAGAAGGGAGCTGCATAAGAGGCGTTTTTGCAGCACGTTATAATAAAAGTTTAATCGGGTTTGCGGTGTGCCCGCCCGTGCGGATGTGTAAAAACCAGGGAGAAATTAAATGAGCTCTGCTCAGGCTCACGGCTCTGCGCCGTGGGGAGGGGAATGCTAATGGCTTCTGCCGGCATCGCTGCAGAGCCCACGGGAAAGGGGCTGGGAGCGTGGAAACCCCCGTGAGAACCCACCTGTCCCCTGTGCGGAAACCACCCAGGTTCCATTAAACACCATCTGGCTCACGGATAAAGCCCGTTTGGGATTTCTCTCCGGGCTGATTTCATCCCCGCGGGCTCGCTACATGCGGCGAGGCCACGGCCACGTGCTGGCGGCGCCACGGTGAGGCCCTTCCCACCGGCCACGCGGGAGGACACCAACGCTCCCTGGCGCAGCGGGATGCTGGAGCGTTGAGGACGCTCGTCCCGGCGAACAGCGAAGGAACCGCGAATCCCAAGGGAAGGGGACGAGCCCGTCCCACCCCGCCGGGGGCTGCACCCACGCCGGAGGGGGATCCCCCACCGCGGAGGTCCACGCTGCTGGGTGTGTGCATCCTCCCACGCTCAAATTAATGACATCGTTAGGCCGGTAATGGCAATTAGCGCTCACCTTCTCCATGAGCTGGCGGAGCTGGTGGCTGCGCAGGTCGCGGGAGCACGTGCCCTGGACGGGGATGACGGCCGTGCAGAGGCATTTGCCGTCGGGGGCTTGCGCCGAGGTGTAAACCTGCCAGCCCTCGTCGGGGCTCTGGAAGAGGGTCTGTGGGAGAGAGGAGGGGAGATGTCAGGGCCCCCGAGCACACTGGAGCCACTCGCACGCCTGTGTCAGGCTCCCCACGCGTGCCCAGGCTTCCCCAAAACCGCGGCAAAACGCTGGAGCATCCTTCCCTCCTGCCGACTCCTGGCTGGGAGAAGCCGGCGAGGGAGCAACGTCCCGGCACCAGGATGAGCCCAGCGGACCCTGAGCCGTCGCTGTCACCGTCTCCATCCCAGCACGGCGCCGGCAAAGCCCGGTGTGAGCACATCCCGCCACGGCACAGCCCCGCGGCCCTGCCCTGCTCGCCGCCACCTCCCATGTAGCTCCTCCAAAACCCATTCTCATCCCATCAGCTCTGAGCCTCTTTGCATTTTTCCCTCCTTTTGGGTTTTTATCCAGGTCATTTAATATTTTTCCCCCTCTCCAAGACTCATTTTGCCGCAGTGACCTGCTCCAGATACAGAGATTTCAGCTTCCCAGCGGGTCCCGCGCCGGCTGCGGGATGGGAGAGAACGATGAAACGCTCTTCATCATCTCCCACCAGCCAGCTCCGCATCCCTCCTCTTCCTCCCGCAGACCCAGACTAGTGTTATTTCCCACTAATTGAGCTGATTAGGCAGGAATTTCCTCCGCCTTGGCTGTCTCATCCCTCGAGGGGAGCAGAGCTACGAGTACAAACAGCTAATTCCTTCCCCTCCAATTTCAGGTGCCTTTGACAGCAGCAGGGAAACACCAGCACATCCCTGCCCGGGTGGGCACCCGATGGGCCCCCAGATGGGCACCCAGGGGGGTACCTGGGCATCCCCGGCTGGCTGAGCGCCCCACCACCCTTGAAAAGCTGATTTTTGCATCCAGCTGCGGCTTTTCCAGGCGGATCCAGGCTCAGGGTTTTGGTTTCCATCTCCCAACGCAGCCGAGGATGGGGGTGACCACCACAGGCTCCCGCCGCCCCCCAGTTTCAGCTGGGTCCCAGCACACTCGTCCCAAAAAACAGAGCAGAGAACCATCCACCCCCACCCCCCTCCCTTCCCTTTGCCTGATTTATTCATGCCATAAGCTGGTGTTTTTGCGCCGGGCCATTTAGCATTTCATGGGTAATTCATAATTATTAATTATGAAAATCAAGAGCAAACTCATCGCTCTCCAAGCGCCTTCTGCACCGAGCCAGGCAAAGATAAATGACCCGTTCCCTGTAACAAGCCAGGGACGATACTTTACTTTACACGCAGCGGGTTTAACTTCATGTTTCACATCGGAAGGGATTTATTGGACACGGCGGTGGCTAAACACCGTTCTCCAACCTCCAGCGCAATGAGAATAAATTAACTGGTGGCGGTGTAAAACTCGCCCTTAACCGAGTAAATTCCTGAGTTATCACAGAGGGAGGTAAATAGAGGATTTATTCAGCCCAGCTCCAACGCAGCAGAGATGGAGCTGGGCCAGCGTGGGGGCCGGGAGCCCTCGGCAGCCCCGGCTGGTGACGAGCCACATCGTGGGATAACGAGCCCTTAGGAAGGTCGGTGTCGTGCTGGTGGCCGGTGTCGTGATGGTCGCTCGCTGCTACGGCAGGTGAATTAATCCAATGCACGATTATCAGATATACTCGTTGGGAGAGACTGAATGCACGGCACTGTGCAGTCCCACCCACCCAAAATTGGGGTCCCCATGGCAGGAGGGGTCCCCCAAGCTGCTCCGGGCACAGCAATGGCACCCATGGCACAAGCACCCGCAGCCAGCACAGGCACCACCCGCTCTCCCACCCCCAGGATCCTGGGAGCATCCTGCACACCAAAAGCTTCATTTCTTCCCCCCAAAAAAAGCTACAGAAATGAAAGAGCCCAAAGCAAACCCAAGAGCAACCTGGGCCGAGCATCCGCAGTCACCGAGGAGCCATTTCCCTTTAGCCGGGACCCTTCTGGCCGCGGCTGAGCGGCAGGCAGACATAAATACTTTATAGAGGGCTAATGCATAATTAATGGCAGGCAGCAGCCTGTGGCAGGCAGGATGCGTGCAGGCAGCGCTCCGAGCCACCGATTTGGAGGCTGGCAGAGCTCCTCTGCCTGCCAGATCGGGCTTCACACGGCACAGAAACGCTGGGGTCCATCCCGAGCGGCCGTGGGATGCGGGCGAGCGGCCGTGGGCGAGAGCCACAGCCCGGGAAGATGCTTCTCCCGCTGCAGCTCCGCGGGCGCATCCAGCCCCCGCCCTGCGGGTACCCCCCAGGGATGGAGGTGGAGGGCAGCCCTGCCCGCGCCTGCCCACTGCGGCTCGGGGGCCTGGCAGTGGCGGCGGCTGCTGCTCCTGGTGATATTATTAGGTTAAACGCAGCCTGTGCAATCTGTCACTGGGTTATTAATTAGAGCTCCCCGGGAAAGCTGCCTGCTCGCAGCCCGCGAGAGGAGAAACTGCTGACACCCCCGGCCGCGGTGCCAGAGAGCTGGTGCCCGGTGGAGGGGCAGGGGGGGATGTCAGAACACCCCAACCCCTCTCTGGGGGGACACGGGGGTCCCTCAAGCATCCGGGGTGTCCTCCAAGCATCCGGGAAGCCCCGCTGCTGCAGCCGGGGGGCAGGGGGGTCTGGCCGAGCACCCTTCGAAGCCAGGAGACCCCGAATCGGCATCAGCAGTGAAGGCAAGAGCCGCCCCGTGTCTCTGCCCCCCTATTTCTGGCAAGGGCCAAGCGATGGAGCCGCTGCAGAGGATGCTCCAGCCTCTCTCCATCGCCGGAGCGTGGTGCTGCTCCTCCAACGGCAAGTGGGGGTCCCCAGGAGCCAGCGACCCCGGGGCTGAGCTGAGGGGAGCACCAAGGTCAGGCCTACACGACTCCGGCTCTGGACCTCAGAGCTGAAAAGGAACCGCCGTTTGCTAGAAAGGGGCCTCGAGAGTCCCCGCACAACAGCGAAAGGCCGCGCCGGGCATCACCGTGCCCAAAACCAGAGCCAGGGGCGGGGTGAGCACCAGCTTTTGGGTAAGCCTGGCTCATTCCAGCATCCAGGGGGAAAGCGCTGCCTTGCTAAACCCAGGCGGGAGATCAGCTCCGCAACCAGCGGCAGCCACTGGCAGCCCGCGGTCCGGCCCGTCGTCCCGGTGACTCCCGCGGGCGGTCGCGCCAGCCCGTTCCAGCCGCAGGAGCAGCGCTTCTGCCTTCCCGGTGATTAATGATTTTACAGCCAAGACCAAGGAGCCACTAATCATCAGCCAATTATGGTAGAGCAGCGCCCGCTTTACCCCCAGCGCCGCTAATTGCCCTGCAACATGATTGTCTCTTTGGTGGCACCCGGTGAGACCCCACCACCACGCGCAGGGCTGCAGCGACGAAGGCCGCCGCACTCATCCTCCGCAGAAGCCCGGCTGGGAACGGCACCCTGAGAAAAATCCCTCGGGATCCCAGGGATTCCTGCGGAATGGGTCGAGGGCTGCGGGGAAAGACGCGCGTGGTTGGGGCTGGCGTGAGCCAAGGTGGGGGGAGCAGCCTGGTGAGCTCGGGGGGCACACGGAGCCGGGCAGCTGCTGCCTCCAAACCCCCAAACCCCATCATCTCCCCCCCCCACCCGAGATCAGCGCTGGCAACAGCACAGAGCACCCACCTTGGCAGGATTCCCCACCACGGCCCCCCCCAATGGGGTGTCCAGTCCCACACAGGAAGGCTCCGGCTACCGGAGGGGGTTTTCTCACCCCAAAAGGACGTGCCGCCCGCCCCCATCGTGGCCTCCACCCGGCATCACCGGCTGCGGCTGGGCACCAGCCAGGCCCCACGGCACCGACCGCGCAGCCCAGCCCTCGCCAGGGGCTCGCTCCTGCCTCAGCATCACCTGGCGCTGCCATTGTGTCCCCCAAAAATCTCCCCCCCCCGCAAGCGTGTGTGTGTGTGTCCCCCGCCCCCCCGCTTGCTCCCAACTTGTTTTTACGTCACACATGCGATGGGCTGACACCAGCCAGAGCCCAGAGAGCCCCAGGGGAAAATTGGGGTGCCCCTGCCTGGGGGGGGGAGCACCCAGCCTGGGGAGAGCCACCAGCTCCCCAGAGTCCTGTGAACTGGGGGGGGCTCACCCACTTCCCCTGGCCAAGAGTCCCCCTGGCCAGGGGGAGCAGCAGGGCCCTATGGGGGTCCAGCCCCCCCCCCCGCCCCCCCCCCCAGCCCACAGGAACTGCCCAGTTCAGGTCTACCAGGGGGTCAAGGAACCCCCCATCTACCCAGGGGGGGCTCCTCCATTGGACAACCCCAGCCCCCGGCTCCCAGGGGAGACCAACCCCCGTCGGGGGGGTCCACGCTGCACTCTGCCGAGGTGGGGGGGGGGGGGGGGGAGGAGGCAGGGAGGGGGGATCCCCATGCCCCGGAGGGGTTCCCGTGTGCCCTGCCCGGGGAGGGGGTTCCCATGCCCAGGGAATCCCCAGAGGAGGGAGGGGGGGGAGATATGCCCGGGTGGAAAGCGGAGGGGCGGGGTCCCGTGTCAGGGGGGTCCCTGGTGCACCCTACTCGGAAGAAGGGAGGATGGGGGGTGCACGTGAATTGGGGGGGGTTCCCCGGTGCACCGTGCCGGGGAGGATGGGGGGTGCCCATGTAACGGGGGGGGCCCGGTGCGCCCTTACCCAGAGGAAGGGAGGATGCGGGGGTGCCCATGAAGGGCGGGGGGGGGGGGGGGGGGGGGGGGGCAGAGGAAGGCGGAGGGGGGGGTCCCCATGCTCGAGGGGGGTCCCGGTGCTCCACATCCCGGGGCCGCCCGAGCCCGGTGGGTGCCGGTACCGGTGGCGCAGCTCCGCGCCGCAGCCCGGGCATCCCCCCCCTCCCTTCCCCACCACCCCCTCAAGCCCTCTCCCGCCGTACCTGCCCCCCCCCCTTCCCGGTGCTCCCCTCCCCAGTACCGGGCCGACTCACGATCTTCTCGGAGGTACCGGCCCGTGACACGGCGGTACCGTTGAGCCCCACGAGCGAGGGCAGCGTCTGGGACATCCAGTTGGTGACCATGGCCATGGTGCTCAGCACGGCCCCGATCTTCAGCAGCGGCACCGTCATGTCGCCGTCGCCGCCGCATGCCCATCACACCCCCCCCACACCCCCTCCGCCACCCACCACCCCCCGGGACCGGGACCGGGACCGGGACCGGGACCGGGACCCGCCGGGGCGAACCGCGCACCGGCCGCGCCGCCCCCGCCGCCTGCGGAGCCCCCGCGCCGCGCTCGCCCTTATAACGGGGCCGGCGCCGCTCCGGAGTGACGTCGGCGCCGCTGGCCCCGGGCCAGCCCGGTACGGCCCCCGGTTTAGGGCGGGTCTGCCCGACTCGGTACGGTCCCGGGCTGGGCTGGTCGCATCCGGCACGACACAGCACCGGCCCACCCAGCTCCCTTCGGAGCTGCCCAGCACGGCCTGGGCTGGGGGAGCAGGACCCCAGAGAGCCCCGGTTTGGGGGACAGGACCCCAGAGATGCCCGTTTTGGGGGAGCAGGACCCCTGGAGACCCCCGGTTTTGGGGACAGGACCCCAGAGACCCCCGGTTTGGGGGACCAGGGCCCCTAAAGAGCCCCGGTTTGGGGGTCAGGACCCCCAGAGAAACTTGGTCTTGGGGCGCAGAGCCCCCAGAGACCCCTGGTTTAGGGGAGCAGGACCCCAGAGACGCCTGCTTTGGGGGAGCAGGACCCCCAGAGACCCCCGGTTTGGGGGCAGGATCCCCAGAGAAACTTGGTCTTGGGGAGCAGGGCCCCCGGAGACCCCTGCTCACCCCCACCCTGGTACTGGTATTGGGGACCTCCGCACCCCCAGACTGGTCTGGAGGCCGCAGCCACCCCCGAGCACCCCCCACGCCGGGCCCAGCACCCCCATCCCCCACGGAGGCCCCCCCAGACACCCCAAATCCTCATCTCCATCCTCACCACAGCCCACGGCTATGGAGACCGGGGAGGATGCGACCCCTTCACGGCTCCCCACCTCCTGCCAGCCCCCCCCAGCGCGCCCCATACCCACGGCAGCGAGTCCCCGACCACCCCAAACCTTCCTAGCAGCTCTGCCCGTGGGTGCCCACCCTGAACCCCCTCCACGAGACTCCCGAAGCTTTGAGCATCCTCGCCCTGGTTTTGCCGCCACCTCCCGTGTCGCGGTCGCACAGTGCCACCGCGTGGGGACAGACACGAACAGCACAGGCTCCCACGCGGGCAGCCACGGGGAAGCCCACCCCCACCCACCCCCGGTGCCCCCACGCCGCGGGTTTTGGGGTGCTCCGAGGCTCTACGCGACAGACACCGGCCTGGCTGCCACCGTGAAGGGGACAGGGCAGCACCCGCAGGGACAACCGTCCCCGTGTCCCCACCCCCGTGGGTGGGGAAGGCCCCGGCAGGGACTGAGGGGTGGGTGCTCACCTCTGAGACCCCCCCTCGAGAGCCCAGGGGTCCCCGAAGTGGGGATCTGGCCCCACGGGGGATCCACGCCGGGTGCAGCCGCCACTCGAGACGTGGGTGTCCCCACACTCCCACCCCCAGCGATGCAGCTGCCACACTAAGGACCCATTTTTTGGGGGGGGGGAAGTCAGTCGACCCCACAGCCACGGGTCAGGGCTTCCGACCCCACCCCCCCCCCAGCCTGCCTCGAGCCCCACGTGCTCCCGTGGGGACACTCACAGGGTGAGTGTGTCACCAGCACAGCCAGGGCAGCGCAAGGGGACAGGGGAGACACCCCCCCGCCGTGGGACCCCCAAACCCACTCCCCACCTCTTCATTACTCCATTGCTGAGCTCCCTTCCAGCTCAGTCCAGAAATCTGCCCGTAATTAGCTCATTAACTCTGGCTCATTAGCTGGGGCTGAGTGTGGTGTTGGGGAACAAGGTGCAGATGTGGGGGGGCCCTTGGCAGGGCCAACCCCTCCGGGGTGGTGGGGGCACAGCAGCCATTTTTTGGGGAAAAAAGGGAGATCTGGATGCAGCTGTGACCACCAAAGCCCCCCCCCAAGCTTCTGCAGGCCCCAGGGGGGCCCTGCACCCTGTCCCTGCCCCGTCACCCCCCGGATGACACACACACACCCCCCCCGTGGGCAGCAACCACAAGAGGAGGTTGATTTGGGGTCCCCCACCAGCCCCGGTGGCTTGGGGACAGGAGCAGGGTGGTGGCAGGGCCACACGCTCTGGGCAGGCCGGGGGCGTAACTCCTGCCCCAAACTGGCCCCGGGTTCAGCCCTCCAGCACCCCAAAAAGTCTGCGCCCCCCCGCCCCGAGAAGCAGCTGGAGGGAAGACCCAGCCAGGCCGGCGCAGCCCCCAGCCTGGCAACCCCAGCTCATGCATATTCAACAGGCTGCACAA